>NW_011967186.1:393701-455751 GCF_000949405.1 Vollenhovia emeryi
AAAAATGTAACCAGTTATAGTTTCAAGTTATTCCTTAAAATCTTCATACGTAGGCAATTCCAAGTCAGGGATTCTAAAATTCTAAAATCTAGAATCGAATGATAGTATCGTCTTTTGTCGAATATCGCGGTGCCAACTTCGTGCATTGTAAGATGGAGGGAAAATTTATTCTAAACGCAAGAATATATAAACTTACATTTATATAAGTTACTCTTGTCTCAATATAGTAAGTCTATCTTTTTTAATTCGACAGAGGAGAATAAGAATTATTGATTTTATTTTGATATCGTTTTATTTTTATACTAAATGAGGTTGTGAGAAATATAAACGCGTCAAGAATATTTTTTGTCTCGGTAATAGAAATCCTTTCTGAGGGTGCGCTAACTAGCGATGAAATTAGGGACGTTTCAGCCTGCGAGAAACGTTTTGAACCGCAACTAGTTTCGGTCAAGTGATTTCAAAACGTACGTTGCAAAAATAATAAATTTCTGAGAAAACGGTACCTTTGTGAAAGAACGATAACTTTTCAAGTCTCAACAATGCGCCCTCCGTTTTGTGACGTATACAACTTGCACGTCTCACGATTGACGTCCGCGATTTCTATCGGCAGAGATGACATCGAGTCTCTCGATCGCCGCTAAAGCACACTCGCATACGAAATGCGCGCGTGGCGCGTACGTTTCTCGTTCTCGTCCTAATGACCGGCTGTCAATTTTCTCCACGAGCACGCGAATGAATGGGACGCTTTGGGCAATTCGTTTGTGCAGGCGGGGGTGGCCCGCGCCATTGTGATGCCCGCGTTCATTCGTGTCGTTCCACCCGGTAGGGTCAATATTGTACGAGCGACGGAGCGTATCCCATGTTTTTCTGTTTGCGTTTGTGCGCTATACGGACGGGAGGAGCGAGCAGGTCCGCGAAATTAGTGCCAATTAGTTTCGTATGGCACCGCGCCGCCCCTTTTCGCAAGGTGCGGGGCACCTTTTGGCGAGCGATACGCGTTACCCTCTATTATCTTCTTGAAAATCGCCGAAACGAAACCAAATTGGTTGGGCTAGAAGAACAAACGGTATATCCACCGGAAAATTAAACTCTACTCATTTCCATACATTTTCTAGATAATCAGTCGACTTTTTTGTCGAATTATGCACGAGTCTTAAATCTCAGTCCTCATTTAAATTTGAGAAACGTTATATCTTCGCCAGCATTTTAATTCGTAAAATTTAACCGCGATTAAAATACTTAACGTTTCTCAAGTCTCTGATAAAGCATTTCGAAATAAACGAATTATTTTGATTATACGTGGACGACTGAAAAAGTTCCTCGTTTGATTTGAGTTTGCTTTCGCGTTCAGAAAAAAAAAGATCGCCTATCTATCGGGATAATTGCGTGGCGCGGGAACGAGAGACTCAATGTTCGTGAAACGTATGTCGTTTCGCACCGACTGAGCCCGTTCACCGATCACGGTATCGCCGCGACGGATCGCCGACGTAATCTAATCCGATCAATCGCGAGCGATCCATTACCGTAATCCACTTTGCGCGCCGTGCTTTCGGATGCAGATGTTCCTTTCGTCGTCGGTAGAATAAAGGGTCGGTGACAGAGCGATATGCAAATCGCCGGATGCTCTCGTTCGTCTCCTACGTCGATCGACCGTTCTCGCTTTTTAGCCCCGCGTTCAATAGTTACGTGTTTACAATCCTCGAATTCCTAGATCGAAAGTCAATCTCGTACTTGCTGCATTTATAAAAGAGATTACATGACTCTAGGCTTCTCTCGCGAGAGACCGGAAGACAAATAGAGAGAAAGAAGGAATAATTTTCTTCCGTAAGGCTCGAGCGATTTCTCTGGCCCGCGACGCGTCGCGCTTACGTTATGACGGCGATCACGTTTTACGGCTCCGCGCGCGATGCAAGCGGAATAAAATCGGCGGGATGTGGTCGGAATACCTTGCGGCCGGTGCCTTATTTTGCGGCTGGCGAAAAACCGCAGAGACAATCGCGCGAGATGCCTCGCCGACGTTCGTCCCGCGCAACATTTACGAAATAACGCGCCTCCGTGAACGCTGGCTGCGCCGATGTGCCTTAAACACGATAGAACGAATAGAAATCGGAGAGCTCACTTTAAAGAGCCCCTCTCGGAGCTAGCGCATTTTCATTAACAACATTTTTCGATTCCTGGAGTCCCAAAATCTAGTAAAATTCGGAGTTGTGTGTATTAAAAAATAAAAATGAGTAAAACACACACGTATACGTATGTGCATAGGAATTTTATTTAAAATATTTGAATGAGAGTTTAATAGTTAATAAATGAATTTACACAGACATATAACATCCAGTTTAAAATTAGAAAAGACTTTCGAACAGGATACAGAGAACAATCTTCTTAGTTGCAAAAAAAATGTATTGCATAATGAACGAGCTTTTCTTTTCCCTGTCCTTCTCTATTGTACAAATTTTTCGCGCGAGATTCTCTCGATACGAGATCCACGTCTACTCGAGTATCGAAAGAGAGCGAACAATGAGTCGCGTAGGAGATTCGTAAATTCGGGAGGAGGGAAATGTATTCTTGTTTGCGATGAACGCTTCGCCGACTTTTAGTTGGTCGATCGCCCGAGGAAACACCCTCGTAACACGATATGTCGATTTACCTGAGCTGCCTTAGTCCCCCGCCTGTATGTCCATTCGTGCGCCCATCCGTCTGTCATCGAGAGAGCGGCCCGGCGTCGGCTTTTCGACTTTTCGACTTTGATTGACGTCCGAATCGGTTCAATCGCCAGCGAGACTATCGCGCGCGGTTTTTATCCGGCTCGCTCGATTGGGACCGATCGCATCTGGCGGAGAGAGACGTCCGATACGCCATAATTACGCACCATCCGCTCGCATTATGCCACCCCATTTAGGTATCGATAGTCAAGTAAGGCGACGGGATGAAAGAAAGGGAATAACGCGAGCGAAACAGTTAGGTACTCGCGGCAGTGATTATTATTTACTTAGCTTAATGTTAACTCGACAGCCCCACTTTCAACATTAATTTCTTGCGAAAGGGTTGGAGCGATAAATTCTGGACTAGGGCAATAAATGTGTACTAACTTAGCACTAAATTTTTCCGTAAATTCAACTTCAATTTTCAGTGGTGGGGATGCTAGGTTACTGTACGTACTGTTTAATTGGTGTAATTAATATTATTGATTGCACCGTTTATTTATCATCGATTGGAAAAGAAGTCATAAAATCGACTCGATACACTGCACAGTTTGTAAAGAAACATAGAACTTTTATCTGCCCAGATAAAAATGTAAACTATCTAATCATGTTTGGCATTTGACATGATTTTTTAAGTAGCGTCACTGGTATGCAAAACTTGTTTTTCTACTGGACTGCTTACGAGATCCAATCAGGATTTAGCTTTAAATCACTCAATCTAAAACCCCGCATTCTTACGCTGATAAAAAGATATCTTAATCTACAAAAATATTACTAAAAGTATAATTCTTAAGACCTAGAGATAAACTTTAAATGTGCTTATATCTGTTAGACTTATTCAGATATTCTAACATGTCCTCATGTCCTAAGAATGTTCCCAGGACATCCATAGGATATCGTGTGCTGTCTGGGTAGTCGTACTCAGATATGATTAGATATATACTTTTTACCTGGGTATGTCTTGCTCGCAGAATAACTAAGTAAAACAAATAAAATTTCCTTAATTCGTCTTATTGCTAGTATTTCGTGACTTCGTGACTGTGCGTATATTGATGTCGAAATCGCTGCGTCCCTCTCGGCTCGCTTTTCGGAGTTGAAAAGACATTCGGCGACGCGCGGCCGTGTACCGGGCTCTATGCCCTAATAGAGACGTTCACGTACGTGACGTGTAATTAAAGCGTCGCCGCGCTGATTCTGTGCGCGATCGGCATTTGTGATCGCGTCCCCCCCGTGATGCTGGCAATTACCGGCAGCTTAGGGCACCGGACCCCGAAGCAGCGTCGCGACGGTGCTCAAGGTCGGCCCACCCCTGACCACCCTCTGACGCGACGAGAGAGGGACGCGTGTCACGTGTCTGCAAATATTCATATCCCCCTGGATACGTAACGAAAGACCGATCGACTGAAGATGAGGGTAAGTCGTAGCATCGCGTAGTGATATTTGTCCGAAAGAGTCTCGGAGTGAATTGACGACAACGGAACTACCTCGATTGACGCTTTTGAAATCTTAATGTGTAAAGATAAAAATAGAAACTGGATCGAAATCGAAAGTGAAACTAACAAGAGATAAAATAGAACGTCCGTAAATAAAGAGAAAATGTATCTCTATTATTTTTATTACTAGAAATGACAAAACGCGTGCCTCGCGCGCGCAATTTGTAGTTGCGCATTGTATATTTTTAAAGATTTGTATACATGCAAAGAAGTAATTGTATGGGCAACGTCAATTTAAAATAAAAAGTAATTTATGACTCACTTATACAATTCGCAACAGCAAAGTTGTACACCATTAACCATATATGTTAAACTGTAACAATACAAATATGTATGTGGTTATTATAGACTCATTATGAAAAATCGAAATTATTATATTAAATATGCTTTATATTTTATATTTTTTAAAATAGGTATTTATTAAAATAATTACATGGAATACTGAAAAAGTCTTCCTTTTAAATATCACGCACAAAATTTTATACGTATGGTTTTGTCTCTAACACTTATTCGAATCCTCGTTCGAATTATTTGAATAGATAAAATAAAAACACTGAACAGATGCTTTCTTTGCACAAGTAGTAAATATTAATATAAAAATTTTAGACACTTACCTTACCATTTCTGCGCCGTTGCCCGATGCCTCCTGGGCCTGCTCCTCCTCTCAGATTTCCTTGTTGCACTTCACAAAACACTTCACTCGCGAAATTCATCGATCGCGCGAAATTTCGGACACTCCCGTACGCGACGTGAAATACCGCGAAACGCACGAAATATTATTGATGAATATCGCGTGACTCTCTATCATACAAATTGCTCAAACTGACAACTTGTATTTTTGATTCGGAAGAATAGGATAATGGATAAAACACTTTTGAATTGGCGATATAAAACGCACAAGCATAATCCGCGGTAAAGAAGTAGTTATTAGTCCGCAACGAAACGATCTTTTACAATCTTTGTCATTCAATCTAATTTTCGAAATAAATTATGCGAGCGAAAGTTCCAGCGATAAATACTTGCTATTAATTGCAACAGTTAATCAAGATAATTATCGATTACACTTACGTAATGTAACGACGTGCGATAAGTGACTTTCTTTACGTTCTGCCCGTTCGAGTTGCGAAGAACGACAGCGCGAACGCCGAAGTCGCACAAACTCTCTTTTCCAGAAAATCGAACAGATTACAAGAAATGGATAGATAATTAAAAGCGCGGTGCGTAAACGAGATGTAATCGCGACAACGTATCACGGTTTCCATTCATATTAGTTAGTCTCGTGAATGTATACGTTAATAAAGAGCCGTCGCCTCAACGTGTAATTCATTTCTCATTACAAGTTGCAGAAAGTTAATACTTAATCAAAGAACGTTACTTGTTACTGATAAAGGTGTGCCAATCAATAGTGTTTTATCCTTATATTCTTCGTGATCGAGTCTTGGAAATCGATAACGCAAAATTAATACGACGCGCGGAGCGACTCTCGGCTGCTGCCGACCGGCTCGACGTTCGGCGAGCAAGTGTAATAACGCGGCGACCTTCAAGTACGGTGGCACGCAAAAACATCCTACGTCACCACGCCGAGAGAAAAACAACTACGAACGTTGAGAATTCGGTGCCTTTCTTTTGTTCGGTGACTGTTACTACGTTTCGTGTATTATTCTGCGGACTTATTGACACTCGCTCCCCGAACGTCGAGCCGGTCGGCAGCAGCGAGAGTCGCTCCGCGCGTCGTATTAATTGTGCGTTATCGATTTCCAAGACTCGATCACGAAGAATATAAGGATAAAACACTATTGATTGGCACACCTTTATCAGTAACAAGTAACGTTCCTCGATTAATTATTAAGTTTCTACAACTAGTAATGAGAAACGAATTGCGTGTTGAGGCGACGGCTCTTTATTAACGTATACATAGATATTTCACGCGACTAACTCATCTAAATTATGAATGTAAATCGTACTTTGTCGCGGTTACATCTCAACTCGAACGGGCAGGAAGTAAAGAAAGTCGCTTATCGCACGTCGTTACGTTATGTAAACGTAATCGGAAAATTATCTCGATTAACTGTTGCAATTAATAACTATTTATCGCTGGAAACTTTGCTCACACAATTTATTTCGAGGATTGGATTGAAGGACTAAGATTGTAAAATATCGTTTCGTTGCAGACTAATAACTACTTCTTTACCGCGGATTATGCTCGCGTTGCGTTTTATATCGTCAATTCAATACTGATTTATCCATTTCCTATTCTTCCGAATCAAAAATGCAAGTTGTTGGTAATATTTCGTGCGTTTCGCGGTATCTTACATCGCGTACGGGAGTGTCCGAAATTTCGCGCGATCGATGAATTTTGCGAGTGAGTGTTTTGTGAGGTGCAACAAGGAAATCCGAGAGGAGGAGCAGGCCCAGGAGGCATCGGGCAACGGCGCAGAAATGGTGAGGTAAGTGTCTTACATTTTTATGTTATTTGCTACTTGTGCAAAATAAAGCATCTGTTCTGTGTTTTTATTTTATTTATTCAAATAATTCGAACGAGGATTCGAATGTGTTAGAGACAAAATCATACGTATAAAATTTTGTAGGTTTATATTTAAAAAGAAGACTTTTTCAGTATTCTATATAATTATTTTAATATTATAAATACCTGTTTTTTTAAATATAAAATATAAAATATAAAATATAATACAATAATTTCGATTTTATATAATTAGTCTGTAATAATCATATACATATTTGTATTTTTACAGTTTAACATACACAGTTGACGATGTACAACTCTGCTGTTGCGTACCAGACAAAAATTAATGACGATTATTCCTGTATGATTTAAACTACCGCGCGCAAGTATTCGCTTTCGTATCTTTCTCGAATAAAATTTTTTTTATTCACTTACGTGGTGCCTAACATTAGAAAAAAAATGCGATCCCGGCCGATCCGTAATAGAAAGAACGTGACGACGGGAAGCTCGGGTCGGTTCGCGTCATCTTCCAGGGGCAGGCGAGCCCCAATGTGAAGGTATACGACTCAATTGAACTTGAGTCGCCTTCCTCGAGCCCCGAACAAATCCCGCTATAATGCTCGCTCGCGTCCGGGAGCGCGTTTCAATTCGAAAAACCGACACCGAGGCATGGCGGCCGAAACCGAGCTGCGCGGCGCCGGCATTAAATCTGGGGATGTGTGTTTGCGCATGTTTTACATCGGCACCCCGTCTGTTTGCAGACAGTAAATTATGTCGCACAATGCCGGCCGAACCCCTTTCGTTCGCGGATTATAAAACGGGGGAAAAACGGAAAGAGTCCCGGATGCCCTTTTGTCGGCCCGTCATGGAGATATCGTTGACACTTTAACCGGTCCTTATCCAGCTAACCGGGGCACGCTCTTATCTGTGTCAAGAAAAGGGAAGTGTTAATTGTAAAGAAGACGCGTTTTTAATCACACGTGTCTTTCCCGAAGAAGCATCGATTCTCTCATCGCTTTTGTTAACCCTTTGAAGCATGGTGGTAACTCACGTTACTCAACTTCTTTACTTTTTGACCATTTAATTTCTAGTTAACGCATTTAAGTCAGGTTTTTTACATCTTTGGATATCTTAGCAATAAAAGAATATAAAAAAAAGAGTTGAGTGGTCTTTAATATTTATTGCAAAAATCTTATAAATAAACAAAATTCATTATTGATCAAGTTTTTTAAGATTATTTTTGAAAAATTTTGTACGAAGGGGTTTTCGGGGTCGCTCATTACGAGTCTGATGTCAGATCTTTTAAATTAAAAATGGCTGACTCAAAATGGCGGATGCAAAGTACGCGAATTTTTTAAGTTTTTCAGCATTTTTGTTTGATTACGGTATTCATGGACTCGTCACGTCCGCGTCGTTCACAAGAAATGGTTCAATAGCAAAATGTATGCTTGAAAGGGTTAAACGAGAAGCTTGCGCGCGCGCGATAATTCCAAAATTCTTTTATAATAATGTTTTTATTTAGAAGATTGGATTATAAGTCAGATAGGCGAAAATACACAAGTAATTAGAGCATGAATGAAAAGGCGTACACGCCAAGAATGAAGCGGCAGTGAAACGAGATATCGCAAAGTATCGAGCTACAGCGTAAAATGAGAACAAGTAGTTGTGTCTTTACGCAGCTCGATAGCGACGAGATCACTTTACGATAGAATCGAAGGATATGGGGACCCTTCGATCGCGTTCGAGCCTCGAACCCGTGGTAGGCGTCCCCCTTAGGGGTCGTGTGGGGGAGACGCGGCGAGATTCCGCGGGACAACGCTTTTATCACGACGAGGAATCCAATTACTGCTGGACGCAGGCGCCGCGACGCTCCTCGGCGGCCATCGCAACATCGCCATGGATACCAGGGAGGAGATGAGGAGGAGACGTCGCCGTCGGTTAGCGATCAATACGACGCCCGCCGCCGTCTCTTCGTCGTCCTCTTCCCGAGATTATTTTCGGCGTCGGCAAAGTTCGACGTTAAAGCGTACCGGGCGATAATTTTCATATCTATACATTTTCAAAAAAATTATTTTTATAAATTAAATTTAAATTTAAAAACTTCAGAAAATTACTTGACCATGTCTGGTAAATTTTTGTGTTTAACCCCACAACGTTTCGACCATGATTTGTGGGCCTTTTTCAAGTGACAATTGTGTCAGACTGACAAGTCATGTTCTGTCGTTCGTGAAATTAAGATCAGTTCTTTTGATTTACCATACGGATTCACTGGCACAATTATCACTTGAAAAAGGACCACAAGTCATGGTCGAAACGTTGTGGGTTTAAACACAAAAATTTGCCAGACATGGTCAAGCGATCTTCTGAAGTTCACAAAAAGTAAAGTTGCAAAACTTTTAATTATTTTCGAAAACTGACGGTCGGGCGGCGGTTTCGACCGCCATTGACGTCGATTCGACGTTAGTGTTTCTCACCCGGGGAGATTCGCAAGGTCTAATATCGCGGAAACAGGTACAGAGCTAGTGCCAAAGCGTTTTCTCCGTTACCTCCAGCTAAGAGCCCCGGGTGGAGCACTTTGCTGTACCAAAAACTCTGAGCATAGGGGATCGAGAGGGGGCTGCCGACGCGGAGCGTGCCCGTGCACATTAATAAAAATTTCACCGGTCGATGCGTCCGCACCATAGCGGAGATCTCGCCGCGTGTGCGTGTCGGGGCGAATGCGTGAGTAACCCGGGAAGACGGAGCCGTTAATAGGCGAGTCTTCCGGCAGGTAACTCTTTCAACGTGTACCGAAGCCTCCCCCCCCTTCCCCTTCACCCCCCTCGGACTCACTCTCCTTTTTCCGGGCCATCGCCCAGCGGGACTCTCCTTACGCGCGCCTCCCCCCTTTTATTTTGATTTATTCGACGTTGACTCGCCTCAACGCCCTTCGCCGGGTTCGCGCCCCCCGTGCTCTATCCCGGTGCCCCCGTGAACGGATTGTGACTTACGTCAGCGGGACTTCGCCGGAGGTAGGGCCCTTTTCTCTTTTGTTTAGCGCGCGTTAGCCCTTCCTCGGCGTTATAATAGACAGATGACTAAGTGCTTGGTAACATTTCGTTTTATTGTTTCAACTTTAGATTCTGTATAAAGTTCTGCTACGATTCTATAGCGACCAACGGACACGCGGCGTTCGCGTTTCCTCTTTCCTCGGAATTAAAGCGTCCTTCCATTATTTCTCGCGCGCGCGCGCGCAGAGGGAGGGCCTGAGCAGAAAGATTGTCGTGACTGCTTAAGATTCCGTCGTAAGACGTGAGTATCTCAGTGTCGGAAGTCAACGCACAAGGAATTGTCGTATGTCGTATGTCTAATCCTTTGTGCGTTGACTTTCGACACCGACCTAAATATTACAGCGGAATCGTAAACCGGTTACAACAATAATAATTAAGCTTTCGATCGATCATAACTGGCAACGTGTTTTTAACACAGAAAATTTATTGCGAACAATATTACCTCAGCCAGGGTTCGAGTCTGGACCTCCCTACACTCTAGGCGGGCGTCTCGCCAATTCGATCACTGAGGCATGTGGTAATATCTATCGCAATAAGCAGTACTTAAGATTGCATCTTCGCGTTTCTTTTTCAACTAGAATTGCGCACCGATACGGGTTGTCGGTTGTACACAGAACTATCGAAACGCGATTTTTAAGTATCCCCGTTCCCTGCCCTTTACGACAATCTTTCTGCCCGAGGACTTGTCGGCAGCATGAAGGAAGACGTCGACGCTGAAGCAACGCGATTCGTAATGCGCCGCGCCGACAACCCCGTGAAAAAGTCTCGTCACAGTTTTCCCGATAAAGATGGTCATTCGCAACCCCGTCGCATTTTCCGGGGGCGACGCGACGAACGGGTAACACATGTCGGTGAATACGCGCGGGGACGGGGGGGACGAAGGGACGATGGGGTTAGATTCGCCCGCTTTTTACCCCAAAAGCGGAGTTTAGCGCCGCCGGCCCCGGGGTCGTAAATCAAGCGGCGTAAAATCAATTACCACTTATCGCCTTGTACAATCGTTGGGAAAAAATTGCCCCGCGAACCTGTCGCCTCGTACATTTTTTTTGCACGCGAGTCCTTTTTTTTCTTTTTCGCAATCGTCCAGATGTCGCGGAACATGCGCGTTAGCCTCTGCACAGTTTTTCGTAAACGCGGAAAGGCATTAGTGTGAAATTACTTCGTCACGAAATCTTGACGCGAGTGAAGCAACGATAATACGTTAGCGATGAAGTAACACAGTAATTAGATCTTTTATTACGTGTCATTTATGTGACTCTCTTTACAATTCTATACTTGATAATAAGTGTAATAATTAGAGACGGACAATGTAATGCGTACATGTTTAAAACATAAGAGATTTTCTAATTATTTTATAATTACTTAATATAAATAAAAAACGAAATAAAATTAAGTCCATTTCCAGAACATTGTCGGTGCCGTGTATCGATATGTTCAAGAAGATAAATCGGGATGCGTCATCCTTCAAAGGATACCGAAATAAGAGCTCTCGTAAAGAAGATCGTCTGCCGCCTCATCTCCGCGTCGATCGGCGATCCTATCGTCCTCGAAGTGCAATAGATACCCTTACTCTCTTTTCTTTTTCGAAAGCTCGTCCTTGAATGACGTGTCCTTCCGGCGAGAGGGAAAAGAAAAGAAAAAACGGGGCGTAACGACGGCAGCTCCTGTCGATTTCTCGCGCCGTAAAACACGAGTCTTCTCGCTGTCCCTGCGCGTGCAAGGACTCGTCGAGGACACTAACCCGAGACGTACAAAGGGCGCTGTTGGGACAACTTTTAAGGGCAACGAGTAAAAGGAGGGCAATAAAGAAAGTTGACGAAACTTGTAATAACGTAGTAATAGAAACTTGAATAATGACGGAAACTGAGGACAAAGCTACACAGAGAGAATTTTCTTTCAAAATTTATCCTGAAAGTTATGTGTTTGTGGGACAATACGGCATTTCAATAAATTTTATGAGTTTTTTTTATTTTACCATACCTTTTGCTAGTAATCATACGTACTTATTGTTAGTAAAGTCCTTTGTTATGAGATAGGCTTCTATTATAATATAAAATAGCAAGTTTTCAACATCCAAATTTAATCATAAATCTTTATTCACAACGATTACACGATCTAACAATGAACTTTCCACTAAACAGATCTCACTCCAAGGACAATAAATTCATGTACTTGTACTGGGCGTCTTTTTTACCTTTTTTCAAAAAGTTTATTTTCAAGATATATTTTGCTAGTAAAATGTATGGTAAAATTTCAAAAAATTTTCATAAAGTTATTCAAAATTATTCATGTTGCTCCACGATCATATGATTTTCAGGATAAATTTTAAGAGAAAATTCTCTGCGTGTACAAAAATAGGAATACGGACAATTAATACAAATTTAATGGGAAGCGGGTTTTTAAGTATGAAACGGGCGTTTTGAAAAGATATTACATATAACATAATAACAGCAATATTAGATACCACTTATAAATCACAAACATGTTTTTCCAGTCGCAGTTTCTCCATTATTGGCCGTTTCGGCCATTGCCTTCTGTTTGCCTTTCCCAGATAAACGCGTATAATCTGCCGATATCCTCCCGGCGTTTTCGCGCCTTCGCATTGTCGCGGAAACGGGTAAATAAAACGAGCGAAATCCTTCGGGAATCCGCTTAAGTGTCCCATTTTCGACCGCTGACGTTTTGACGTTTATCGGGCGACTTTGCGAAAGGGTGAACTGGACCCCCGGCCATTTCCCAAGGACGCGTCTCGAAACACGCATTTAATTTCCCAGAGCTGCATTTAACAACGGTATACATAAATCAATGATTCATCCAGTCTAGTCGGGAAAATGAGTGACGGTCGTATGTTTCGTAATCGCGATAAGTAAGAAATTACTATCATTAATTTTATTAATTGCCGCGATGTCTCGCGTCTCGCGGACCAGAAAGAAAAAGTGTTAATAAAGGAAGTTTCCTGTAGCCAGTTGCGTCGGATTATTCAACTTAATTGTTAACTAATTACTGGCGATTCAATATTCCGACGTTTTGCTCGAAAGAAAATGTTCGCAAATATAAAAATCCGTTCTATAAAGCTAGCAACTATATTAGAGGAAAGTCCCCTATTATGAGATAGGCTCCTAATACGAGATGACGAGGTTTCGGCTAAATTAATGGACATCGTCTGTTGACTCTGTCATGAATTTGTTGCCCTTGTAGTAAAGTCTGTTTGATGGAAAATTCATCGTTAGATCGTTGCGAAAATAGATTTTTCATTAAATTTGGATGAAAACGTGCTATCTCATATTAGAAGCTTACAATAGGAGACTTTCCTCTATCGTTTGATGGAAAATTCATCGTTAGATCGTTGCGAAAATAGATTTTTCATTAAATTTGGATGAAAACGTGCTATCTCATATTAGAAGCTTACAATAGGAGACTTTCCTCTATCGATACCGGTCCGAGTTTCGATTTCACAAAACGTTCCCCTCCCGAGGATCTCGCGAACCACCCTCCCCTTGTCGATCGAAATCTCATATCTGGTGCACATGCACACGCGTAAGGGAGAAAGAAAGAGAGAGAAGCGCGTAAAAAAATTGTTTTTAAACGCCCTTCACGAGGAGCGGATTAGCTTTCTCTCGATCGCTGGGCTTTCAACATCCTTGTTTGAGCCTCCGGGGAGGGGAAGGAGTGCGGGGGTGCCGCCGGAGGGACCGAGGGCGCCCAGGACTCCGTGGCGCATTCATCTCGCCTTTAATCCGCTGATTCCGCTCTCGGCGCATGACGACGCTACGCGTCCCCGGCTCCGATTCGGTGCCATTCTCCTTTTCCGCGTCCTTCCACGACGTTACGAGCCATTCAATTCGAATACCGAGATCTCTTTCAGGGAATTTGTAACGCTATCCCTGTTTGCCGACAGGACCCGCCCTGCGTCCGTTTCTCCGTCCATTCGGCCGTTTCTTTCGCTCGCGGGACGCTCACCTGAAGATACCCACGCATCTCTGTGTACGTAATTGCCGATTAACTTTTTGAGTGTATTGAAAGAGATTCCACTCCCTACGTGAGTGCATCGTGCACCCAAAATTCTACAAATTTTCTATAGCTCTTACTTAAAAGGACCTACTTTAATGCTAAATTGGCAAAAGTGGAAATTTCCGACACTATCAATTTTTTAGTAGGAATCAATTTTGTACTTGCAGTTCGGCCTCTTTTACCGTCTTAGGTCCTAATAGAATTAAAGGTTCAACATAGGACCAAAATTTCCACTCGGGGGGGAAACATATTTGTCACCGTACGATCCACGGAAAACCATAGCGTGTCATTTTCCGCGTTTTCCTCGCAGCGCCCGTCCCTTCCTCGGATGTGAGGATACATCAATTGACGTCCACGTCTGACGGACGGGCACTCGAGCATATCCGAGTAGGCATCCGTGACGTGGATGTATCGATATTGATACGTGACGGCGGCGGCCCAGTGATCGATAGGCATTCGCCGCCTCTGATCCGTGTAATTCGCGCGCACGAGAGGATACCGGAGCGGACGCATTGTCCGACTGTCGGCTCCTCCGTTTGCGGATCTCCCGCTTGCGCATTTTTGGAAGCCTCAGAAACGGGGGGGGGGGGGAGAGAGAGTGGCTTACCTGCGGGCCCTCCAGAGTTTCACGGAGGGTGCCCCACCGGGGCGCTGCGTCGGACCCTCGTCTCGGTTCCGGCTTCCGTCACGCGCCTCGGACATGAAAACGTCCTCGATCGCGCCGAATCGCGATTTTACGCGAGTGGTCCTGAAACGAGCGGGCACGGGAGGAGCGCACAGTGGAGGCAAAAGAGACGATTCTATTTTACTCCCGTAAGAATGAGGCAACGTACGAATTCTCTAAAGGACCGTTTACATTGGAAATAAGCAGGAAGGAGTAATAAAACCGCAGCCTTATCAGCGTAAAAGCTTAAGGCATAATTTTGTAAAATAGTTATAGCACTGGTCGAACCGCGTTCTAATTCGCCGAGTGTAAGCGTCAGAGCTGAGGTAGGAGTAAGAAATGGAAATGATTCATTTCTTTACTCCTACTCTTACTTCTTACGCCAGGCTTACTTCAGCTATTGTAGACGATCCTTTATACACGTTGACCCTCGTGTAAAATTATGGAAAAATAACCATTTGTACACGCGAGTTAGTTCTTTTCTATATTTTTATTTTGTATTTAGTTTTATATAGTATTTTCATGGCGCACAGTTAAATTTTATCAGAGCTCCAGTTTTTCGAGAAACTGGCAAGAAATATTTTGCAGTGAAAGCTATAAATATAAATCGGGCTCGAATCCTTGCGAAAGAGATTATTTTTAAGGATAGATTACAAAATGTCAAAAAGGGATTTAAAATATATTTTTAGTCAGCGAACGAGTTGGGATGCGACCTTATTTTATTACGCAATAGCGCGGATTGCATGATTTACGAAAACTCATCATTATCGTGGCACAAGTCTTTTTAGTGATCTCTGAACTCGAATTTAATTGTTTAGTCAATCTCCTTTGAAAGAACGATCTCTAAAAGTCAATCAGTGCATTACCATTGAATTATTCAGTGCTATACAGTATCCAAAAGTATATCACCTTAAGGTTTCCTGAGCATAACTTTCGCCGAAGTGCACACGAATGTGCACTCCAAATTTTACGGTAGACACCTGATAACAGGTACATCTTGTACACGAAGGGCAATGAAATTTGACAAAGTACATCTTGATTTTCGAATTTTTCATTCGAGCACTTTGAAATTAGTTGTGCTAAAAAAATCGAAAGGTGATATATTATTGGCCGGTACTGTAACTTTCAATGATAGTCCACCGATTGACTTTTAGAGAGTACTAAACGCGCCGCCGAGACAGAGCAGCTTAATTCCCCGAGAGTTTCTCACGACTTGTCCTTTTCGAAGAGGGCCGAAAGATTTCGGCCCGAAATGTCATGGAGAACCCCGGGTGCGCATCGAGTCCGACGCGATGATCGAGAGCGAAATTCGCGGAGAAAAGGGGCCCGTTGACGCGAGAATGAACGCGAGAGAAAGACCGGGATGAGAAAACGCCAAGACGAGAGGGGGAGAGGGGGAAGAAGACACGAGTCCCTGGAAGCGGCTAAGGTGCAACGCGTAGGTGCAGCGACATTCTTCATCGCGGATTGAATGCCGATGGTTACGTTTCAATTCGGAACAGTGGGCAGAGGGATGAGGGGGAGGAGAGGAGGAGGAGGAGGAGGAGGAGGAGGAGGAGAGAAAGGTGGCAAAGATCGAAAGTGAGTCCGGCAGGTAGCGGCCCGCCCTTAACGGCTTTAACGGCGTTTCGGAGGTGCCATTTACACCTCCGAAAGCATCGTCGACGTCGACAGGGGGTTGCAGCGTCGCCCTCGGCTCATTGTCGGGCCCCGCTATGCCTATGTGTACTGTAGCTATTGACGAAGCAACTTCCCGTCACGCCAACTGCCCGTTCTCTCTTTCTCTCAATCTGTATCTGTATCGTTTCTCCTTCCGTTCGATCTGTCGCGTGTGTAAAACGTGCGATCGCACCGCTCTCCGCGTGGGACTTCTGGCCGACCTATATACGATGAAAGAGGACGCGATGAAAGAGGGTGCGTTTGTAAAGAAATAACTTTGTGAGAATTTATTTGGAGATGTGACGGCCGACATAGGCACTTATTTTATTAAAATATCACACTAGCGGATAAGGGAACGGTCCCTTTAAAAGCAAACGTTCAAAATTGTGTTTCTAAATGATCTACATTTCTTATCTTTGAACTACACGCCTCCTCGATATGCGAAGATTAATTAAGAGATTATTCAGGCAGATTAAAGAAGCATTTTCCTTCTCTAAAAAAGAGATTTTACCAGCGCGAATGTCATTGATATCGAACAGTTCAGGCCTGCTTTCCGCGATGTCGATTCGTTTTCTTGAAGCACGGTATGCTTCGCTTCCCTTTTAGTTCCATGGTAAATGAAGATTTGCGATTTAAAAATACACATTTATATACACCAACTATTCAAGTAAAATCTTTAATCTTAGTAGTTAGAATTTAAGTAACAATGATTTTTGTTCCGATACACTTTCTCGATTGAACAGAATTAATCGTATATTTAATCGGTGTCAATAAGTCCGCAGAATAATACACGAAACGTAGTAACAGTCACCGAACAAAAAAAGGCACCGAATTCCAACGTTCGTAGTTGTTTTTCTCTTGGCGCGGTGACGTAGGATGTTTTTGCGTGCCAGCGCGTACCTGAAGGTCGCTGCGCGCTCACTCGCTCCCCGAACGTCGAGCCGATCGGCAGCAGCGAGAGTCGGTCCGCGCGTCGTATTAATTTTGCGTTATTGATTTCCAAAACTCGATCACGAAGAATATAAGGATAAAACACTATTGATTGGCACACCTTTATCAGTAACAAGTAACGTTCCTTGATTAAGTATTAACTTTCGGCAACTTGTAATGAGAAACGAATTGAGTCATAAATTACTTTTTATTTTAAATTGACGTTGCGCTTACAATTACGTCTTTGCATGCACATATACAAATTCTTAAAAATATACAATGCTCAACTACAAAGTGCGCGCACGAAGCGTTGTATTCTAAAAAGCGTTGTGTTCTCGAAGTCCATTAGCGCTCATCGTTTAAGTCGCAACTAATTAAATTCGTACGCGTATCTGCTTTATTTTACCGACCGTCTTTAATTTACGACTTCGTAGCAACGGTATCCCGAATCGTTTACAATGTAAAAGGAGATAAGTCTCGAGAGTGAGGCGCCTCCGCGAGGAGGCTTTCGGGGCCTGAAGACAGGGGCCCGAGAAGAGAGCGGACTCGCGCGAAATTTAGCACCTAGAAGACAGTTACGAGGCGCATATCGGGCCGCGGGCGGGCGCGAGTGAAGAACGCTAATTTCACAGTCGTTTAAACGGCGATAACTCAACGAGATTTACAACACGCGCTGGAGGATTTCCAGCGCGCGTAGGGACCCGCCGCTTGACATCATATTCCATTAGAGCCGAAACCGGCCGCGGTTCTCCGCCTTGATTTTACGATCGTCTCGTAGTCGGGACGAACCTCGCACCCTTTTACATAATACTGCAAACGTTGCAGTCTATTTTTATACACGTATTTGGATAAAATGACGGGCGGGGCTAGTCAAAGGCTTCTCACATCCATCCCTTTACTCAGTCTTGCTTGAAAAAGTATTAATTTCCGTTATTTGTAATTTTTATTCAATCTTAAACAATGTTTCCAAAGATAAGGGAGGAACGCCAACGTGAGCCAGTGAATAACAGAACTTAGCTCACGAATTTAAAGTGGCTCCTGCACGAAGGAGCAGTTACTATGAGTACTTTGGTGGAGCCTCTGTGATTTTTATTTTGTATGACTTTTTATTAAAAAATATCACGTAATTCATTATAGACCAAATGCAATATGCTTTTTGATAGTGATATGTGCACATTTAAAAACACATTTAAAAATCTGTGATATTGTCAAGTCTCAAAGAGCTGTCAAATTTTTTAAAACGCTAGCGGAAAAAAATTCTATAAATAACTACAAAAATTGACTTGAAATAGAAATTTGTAGAAATTTTTATATCTTATTTCAACGAAGATGCATTACATGATATTTTTTATGGTAATAATTCTACAAATTTCTACAAAAAATTAAATATAACTGCCAGAATCTAAAGAATTCTATGTAAATTAAAAAAGTGTTATATAACTCAACACGAAAGTGCTAGAATTGGAACACTTTTGTTAATTTTTGTAATAAGATCTTTGTATTAAGATCTACTTTTTCTATAAAATAATATTATCTCTCAAAGTGCTTCTGCGAGCGATCGCATTTCTAATGTAACATTACAATAAAATATATCGGAAATATTACTCTGATATATCACAGTGATATTAAAATGTCCGCTTAATGAATGTTATAAAATACAACTTTAACATTTTTTCTTTATTTTATTTTATCGGCGACCGGGTCTAAAATATCGCGTATTGATAGATAAAATTTACAATACACTTAAATTTCAATGTTTTCTGCTTTTGGTCGGTTTATAAGGAGCTACCTTAAACGTAGGGAAAAAAATTCCATTTTGTTTTATCGGCATGATTGTAAAAATCAATACAAGTTCTCTCGATCCTCATGTCTCGCTACGCGAGAACGAAACGATTTACGACTCGACCGGCTCGTGTGCGTCAGAAATAGAAGAAACCTCTCGACCCAGGGCTCGACGTCCGAAGAATAGCCCCGCGTTCGTATCACTTTCGATCCGGGTCGCACGAATTCCCGGGACACGTGGCCGATGTCGCGGAAAAGACCCGGTCTTTCTCGCAAGGCGGAAGGAAGTCCGGGTCGTCGTAGTCGCCGTCGTCGTCGGGCACCGGTTTAACGAGCAGGCTCCGGACGGCGTCGTCCAAATAAACAGCGCGCCATACGCGCCCCCGCGGCTTTTATTATCGACGAAAACGACAATTTTATTGACGGCGACGAGAACTGTTTGGACCAACCCCGGCGAGTTTGCGCGCCGCGGACGTAAAATAAAGCTCTTTGACGAGTGCCGACAACGCCTGACAACCGCCTACAAAGACGGGAGAGACACTCAGGCCGACGTCTGGATCACACTGTGATTTCTCGGTTAATAAGTAAGCTGTCTTTGATCTCGCGGGATTGGCGTGTATAAACAGCGCGAAATCTTTTGCGGCAAATTACACGATGAGGAAATGTCATTTTGTGATAAACGTACGAACGTGCATTTATCTCTTACGCCCACTTCTACCAATGCAGATTAACTTTAATCTCAGTTTAAATTACTATCTTTTTCTAAGGGCCAGTTTCACAAAACGTCGGTTAAGATAAGACCTAAATTAGGCACCTAAACGCGTAAAAAAAAAACTCGCCAACGAAGGGGTGCGAAATCGCACCCTGACCTCCCCTGACGGGTAAAACTGAGCCGTCGGACTGGACGCTGTCCACTTCTCGCAATTGCCACGATAACGAAAATTGGCGGTGCGCCCGTGTTCGGATGGGCGGTGGTCGGTCTCGCCCAGATTTTTCACCCCCTTTCGCCCCCCTCGTCTCGTTCCCCAGTTTTTACCTGGTATTACGTCGAGTCCGCTTCTTTTCTCTTGCCGAAGCGAAAGACGCAGCTGCGCCGCAGTTTCCCGAACGCCGCAGGACTTAATTGACAGAAGGGGCCCCGCCACGGGGCAACCTTGTATCCACCTTCCGCGCCACCACCCTTTTCGCCCTCCCCATCTTATATATATATATAATTCGATCAAGCGCCCCGTTGACGCGCCCCGACACTGTTGACATTTGGTTATTTTGACGTCACGCTGCGAGACGTCGTTGAATCAACGAGAAACAGAAAGACCAGGAGGACCTTTTTCTCGCTGGAACAACCCTTCTGTAGGCCCGTGTGATTCGGACCGCCTGCTGAGCCACCGGTCCATAAACGTAATGTGTCGGCGCCCTGAAATAAACGAATTCCGAAGAGAGGTCAAGGAATTGTAAAAAATGCACAAGCTACTATCGTTTCGCTTCTATTCTAGCTTAGGATTCGTTCGTATCGAATGCCACTGCATCGTAGAAAAGAACGAGGCCCACAATTTATGGCAACCGTGCAATTCTAGTATTTATGCGTGTCACCCTCTTAAGGCCATTCTACAATTGCGTAAACGTAGTTGTAGAGTTGTAGGAGTAGAAGTAGTAGATAAGTGTTGTACATCAAAGTAATATACAACAGAGTAAGATACGTCGTAATTGAAGTGAATGATTGGTTAGCTTTTACGTCCTACATCGTTGTAGTCGTGAAAAATGAAGTACAGCCATCTTTTACAACAGGCTTTACAATGCTAGTTTAAAACTGTGTTTTACAACACTGTACAACCGATAACAACCACGTTTACGCAATTATAGAATGGCCTTTATCTTAATGAAACAGTCTTAAAAACTAGAAGAATCTAAACTAGCTGCTGACCGGGTAACAGGTAACTAACCCGGTAAAGAAATGCAGTTACAACGATTAGTTATTAGCCATGAATAGTTATTAGCCCTTTATTCATTTTCTCCTCGGAAAACTACGGTTCTCTGAAACGAACGCGCGTCAGAAAGTTCCGCAGTTATTCGCAATATTTTGCTACAGTTATTTGCAAAAATGTTTTTTTTTGGTGTTAACATAACGGTCTACCACGATGTCATCGTTGACCGGGAGTCTGATGACCAAGTGTTAAATTTTATGACACGAACGTATAGAGACTTCGAAAACGTTACGTAATATGAGTGACCGTATGTGTGATGACGCGTACAAAAAAATATCCGGGAAATATTTGAGAAACGCGCTTCCTCGGATATTCTTCCCCGCGCGCGCGCGCGTTTTTACGATTTTACCGTTAATCTTAGACGGATGAATCGCTGTGCCGTCGTCGATGAAAAATCACGCGGAGGTGCGCGGACGATGACGCTGATCTTTTTTTATGAACCCGCCCATGCAGCGAGACGAATGCGAGACGATTAAACCGCCACGGCACGAGTCGACCCGTTCACAAAAACCCACGCGCCATTTTTCCATCGAATTTCTCGGCTAGATTTTCACCCTTCGACTTATAAAAGAGACGGAACGGGACCTGATATAAACGAGCGTCGAAATACTTTTCCACAACAAACTCCATAATCGCCGTAAAACCACCGAACGTAAAACTGGCTACTTAAATTTGACGTATATTATAAAATAATTAAAAACTGCTCTCTAAAAGTCAATCGGTGAATTATCACTGAAAACAGTGAATACTCACTGATTTACATTTGTGAGTATACAACTGCGATTTTCAGTGCTATACTTGTAACTGTGAATCAGGGAATAGTCACTGTTTTCAGTGACAATCCACTGATTGGCTTTTAGAGAGTAAGGCCCGGTTTCACCAACGTTGTTTAACTTTGAGCTTAGCTTAATTCGTTCTTTGTCTCTTTCCAACTGTTACTTTAGAAAGAGACAAACATGAATTAAACTAAGATTCAAGTTAAACGACGTTTGACGAAACCAGACCTAAGTGTAAAAAGTACTGGCGTTTCGGAGAAAGAGAGGCTGACGTTCCCAAGCGCACGAGGGATGGCACCTAACGCGAGGGGGTGCATCACCTGGTGTAACCATCCATCATGAGTCGAGAAAAAGGAAGGAGGGCACCGGCGAGGGCGAGGGAGTCTGAGCGAAAGGGATGCGTCCGCAATTTGTACTCGTCACGTTTCGCGCTGACGCTCTCTAAGAGCCGAAAGGGGTTGCAGCGGGGATTGCAGCTCGTAACCTCGTTATATATCGAACTATATATTACCATCGACTATCTTGTACGAGGCAACGCGCGCGCCTGTCTATTAACTCCTCGTCGTAGGATATTACCGTTTTGTATATCGCTCAGAGCGGAAGGGAGGGAGAGACGCGGGGGACGACACGATCCCGGTTGGACTCGTAAAGCACACCCGGTGTACAGCCGCCCACGTGGATTCTTCCCGTTTGTGCGAGCTTCCTTTGACCCTTGCACCGTCAAATGAAGGGTTCGACGCAACAGTTTGAATCGCCCCTTTAGAGAGAGAAGAAAATTAGTTCTAAAATTGTGAAAATCAATTTCACGGACGAGTGTAAATTTTCATCTTTTCAGAATGATTTAATTAAGTTTGCACGTACGGCTTAAGGCCCGGTTTCACCAACGTCGCTTAACTTTAAGCGTAACTTAATTCGTCCTTTGTCTTTTTCCAACTGTTACTCTAAAAAGAGACAAACGTGAATTAAACTAAGATTAAAGTTAGGCGACGTTTGATGAAACCGGGCCTTAGTCTTATATTTTGCTTAAATAAAAGAATTTACGTCAGATCTAATTTATTGTTCGATGAAATATGTTCAGAGATTCGATTTCGATTTACCTGAAAATTTTTATCTGGATGTAATGCAGATTTAATTAAGGCTCGGTTTCGCCAAACGTCGCCTAACTTTAATCTTAGTTTAATTCGCGCTCGTCTCTTTCTAAAGTAACAGTTGGAAAGAGACAAAGAACGAATCAAACTAAGCTTAAAGTTAAGCGACGCTGGTGAAACAGGGCCTAAGATTTTCACACTCTAACACCAATAACGCGCAATGCTTGCTAAAGTTCATATCTCGGCGTCAAGTTGATTTATTTATTATGTACAACAGGCGCGATGTAAAATTGCATTTTCTCATTCCACGTCAGGATGCATCTTTGTCCTCCGCTAATAACAAAAGGGTGGCGAAACGCGCTGCCATTTGGACGTTTTAATGCGGGTGTAATTGAAGGACGTGTATAAGGGGGCTGATTACGGACGACGCGAAGGGGGCCACGTTCTCGCGGCACAAAAGTACGCCGGAAGACAATGGCGGGCGACAAAGCCGACGGTGATTAAAACGGGAATTAGGAAATTAACATGAGGCCCCAGCACCCTAATCGCGCCTTTACGCTCTCATGGTGTCGCACGTGTCGCTTGAACTGTCAGCCTCGATCAACGAGTCTCTGAATTGTCAGCTCTGCCCAATCGGCTCCTATGGCCCCGATTCAGCTTCGAGCGCCTCAAAACTTTGTTTTCCCTCGGCTCCGATAATTTGCGCGTCTTACGGCGTTCCCCCAAGCAGCCGGAAGGAGCCCGGGTGGATCGATGAATCGGTCGATCGATCATCCGTGCGTCTTCTCGAGCGTGTGCCGCAGCCGGAAATAGAAAGCCCGTGTTGCGCCGGTTTCGGTCTCAATCGTGTTTACACAAGCTGACCCTCGTAGACCTCTGGCATAGGAGGTCCTCGAAGGATCCTGGAGAGCCCCCTCGAGAGCAATCGAGGACGCAGATGCTTATTTTGACGCGTCGGCCTCGCGACTTTTCGAGTGCGTAAACGGGCCTGACGGCGACGCGCTCTCGCTTGGGTGCCAAACGCCGCGGAAGTCGTTAAAAAAATTCAAGTGCTAAGAAATACTACATATTGTAATCTCACGTCAGGTATTAACGTTTAACTAACAACATTCGCTAACGAAGACAGAAAGAAAAGGGAGAAGATCAGCTAGAAAAATTAAGGAATGAATTCACTCTGAAATTTTATCCAAGCAAACTGATTTAGAAGCGAAAATTGTCATGTCAATCAGCGTTAATTAATATCTGAAGAGATATACAGGGTGGGCCACAAACACCCGACGGTTTTTGGAATAATCTGAACACTGTGTGCTTGGCCAAAGATATGCTCTGGTCATGCTGAGGGATACACGGTTGCACGGAGTTTCAGATGACGTGGTTCACTGACGGTTTTAGTTTATTTTTTGGTAACACAGTTGGTAACACCAGACCTAACACCGCCAGACTTTTTCTTGTGGGATTTGTGAAAAGTGTACGAGACACGTCCAGCAACCACCTTGGAGCTGAGGGAGCGCATTCGCGTGGCCATAGAGATTCCACGGAACACTCTACTGCGAGTAATGCATTCTCTTCCTACCAGGATGGAACAGTGTGTGGAAAATCAGGGTTGGGCGTCTCGCGGACATTACTTTTCAAAAGTGAACCGTGTCATCTGAGACTCCATGCAACTGCGTATCTTTCAACATGACTGGAATGTATCTTCGACCAAGCACACAGTGTTCGGACTATTCAAAAAACCGTCAGGAACTAATAAGAAGGGGAAAGAGTAAAGATAGTTAATCAGCGTGAAAAATGGCAAAACTGCATTCGAACGTTAAAACGACAGAACAATTTGGTCGTAGAGTGTGGATAGGGTCTCAAAATCGAAGCTACCGAGGCGGAATTAAATAACGAGGCACTCTCGAACACGGTCCACGGACTCGTCCCGAGTCGATCTGAACGTAACGGCCGAGTAAATTTGCGCGTCGTGAGGAGCGGTGGGGCGGGAGGGGTGGGACACGACAAGAGGAACACGGAGGAGGACGAGTAAAAAAGAGGGAGGCTGGAGTGAGGAAACCGAGGAGACCGGGGGGTACTTTGGGAGGCGAGGAAGCCGTTGAGGCGCGATCGGCGATGCTCCCTTTGTGCGGTTTCGCTCGCCGTCGCGGATCGACGCGAGCAAGAGAGAAGGACCGGCGGGAGGAAGAGAGAGGCGGAGGGAACGTCTTCGGCGAGAAAGAGCGTTTCTCCATTGACGAAGCCAAAGTAACCGTGTAATCGAGACCGGCCATGGCGCAGTTTCTGGGCCTTTTCTCTCCTGTCTTCTTTCGTTCTTTCTTTTTCTGCCAGCGCTTCCTGCCGTCGTGAAATTCGCGTTCCCAGCACGCCCGATTTCGCACGATCGGCATGACGCGCGTAAACGTGAACTTTCCCGGCGAAGGAGGACAGGAACGAAGTATCCCGGGTGTCTTCTTCGAAAGCTAGTTCCGTTTTTGTTTTACCTTCGTAATCATAAGTTCTCTGGAAGAAACGCTCTCTTCTTGAAATCGCGCTAATTTTGATGACATCTCGGCCCTTTGCGATACAGAAATGTCTGCCTTCTTATGTCTTTGTTCTTAAAGATCGCGTTGCAAAATTACGATAACTCTTGTTTAAAGATTTCCCGATTTACTTTATGATAAACAATGACTTATGATTCGCTAATGACACGATGTGGAAAGAAATCTAGGAAGATATCTTTTTGGACCTACAACGAATCTATATTTATCCCAAGAAGACAAGCTTTAGCAGAACTTGAAAATCACATTCAACTTAATATACCGTTATACATACGTGATCGCGTCTCTTATGTAAGAAGAGCTGGTAATCCGATATCGGCTTAATTAATTTGATTAGAGCCCGTAACGTATCTATTTAACAGATACCGACTTTGGAAGACGCGGCGCGGCCGTTCGCGAGCCGGTTCTACTTTTTCTCTCCTTTCCCTACTTTTTCTTCGCCGGTGTCGATCCAAGACGGCGTATAATTCGATATCGATATCGCAACCTGATATCCAGCAGTCGAGTTACTCGCCGACCACGCGCGTCGTCGGTCCCCTGTATAACGTTTCCATGCTCGTCTAGGTGTAACGGTACGGCCTCGTCGGAGCTGGTTGCACCGACATGAATTAGCTGATCCTTAACTCTCCCTCTCCCCCAGGCATCGTCCCGTATTTTCGTTAGTTCCGACGTGGGATACACGTCTCAATTATCGTACTGCATTTCGAAAGCCAAAAAAGTGTGACAAAGAACAGTGTCTCATTTGTCTATTACCTTAATGGCCCAACGAGACTGTTCTACGAATCCATGATTAATCTTAAGTTAATTAATCTTGTAATTAATCTTAAGTTAAGTTAAGAAACGTTAACCTATCGTTAACGTCGAGCGAGAATCCTGAAAAGACCCATGTGACAAATTAATTTTACAACGTCAGTGTTTTTTTGACCATACACCTCTGGCATGTTTAATGATACAGAAAATTTATTGCGAAAAATATTAACCTCAGCCAGGGTTTGAATCTGGACCTCCCTACGCTCTATTCTGAAAGAAAAGACAGCAACCCATTTTGGGACCCACAATTAGTAATCGAATTGTTTGGATTGTTTGTAACTCTAATCTTTTGCGAATTTTAGCCCGCGTAACTACAATAAAAATCGCAACTAGCTATTCTATCTATATCCAAGATTTTTAAGTAATACTAATCGATTCTCTCAATTAGTTCTGTCGGTATTCAGTAGCGCAAAGATAACTTTCACTTAAAAGGCAATAACGGAAATGTTAAGTTGCTTAACTACAAAAAAACGGTCAAAATTTTTCCCAAAGTATTAAAATCCAAATAATTCGATTACTAATTGTGGGCCCCAAAATGAATTGTTAACTGTCTTTTATTTCCCCAGAGTAGACCGGCGTTTCACCAATTCGACCACCGAGGCATATTCCTATAACGTTAATTATCGCTGGCGACACGAAAGAATTCTTATTAGCAAATTAATTTAAATTTAATGCAAACACGAAGTGAGGGAGTAAGAGCCAAGACGTGTTAGTGTCTAAATAATTTTAATTTTAAGTCTATCGCGAAAAATGTGCGCTGCTTAGTAAACAAATGAACGGAAAGATCCGAGTGCAAGTGCACAAACACCGCTGGTTTCAAAATCTTCCAAAGGGAAGTAGCAAACCTAGCCCTCTAGATAGGTTTTCTGCGGCAAGGTTAGCAGCCTGCTGAAGATGAAGTAAAAGCAAATGTTCACGCCAATTGATTAAAACAGGCTTTTAAACCTAAAATCTAACAAGAGGAAGAACTTCTTGTTAGATGTAGGAAGATGAAGCGAGAAAAGTTGCAGCATACCTGATCGAATTGGCGAGACACCCGCCTGATGAGAGGAAGGTCCTGGTTCAACCCTGCGTGAGGTTTTTTTTTCACAATAGACTTAAAATAAAAATTGTTGAGGCACTAACGTTCTAGCTCGTATTCCTTCGTATTTGTGTCTCCGCATTAGAGCCTCGTGAATTTTATTAATTGTTTAAATTTAATGATCCTCGGGCTCTTTCGTAACGTAAAGTTCTACAAATTGTGCCATCGACGGAGGAAGTTCCCGTCGCTGTGGCTGCCGTTTTCAACGGCAAACCGCCCGACGTCCTGGCGAAACAGGAGTTTGACGTTCGAAGGAGCACGTGCTAGTCGTTCTCGCTCATACGCGCGCGCTCGCCAGCTGCAAATATCCTGGAGAAGTGCACGCGTGCACGCACGGGGAGAACGCGCGGCCCATCTGGCGCGTGCGTGACCTCCTTGAATTATCCTGACGACTTTCGCTGCAGTCCAGCCTCCGCGCGTATCCTTACGTTGTACGTTAGAGCGAGGGAACTGGACCCTCGAACTTGAGCTGATATTTGTTCTCCTAGGAAGACGCTGCTTGGCGTCTCGGAGTTTAAGTTCAAGAAAGATCTATTCTAATTTACTGGCACACGACCGTTCGTTTTACTGAGACAGCCGCTCGACGTCACCACGTGATTTGAAGTAGGAAAAAGAAAGAAAGTCCCCCGTCGACAAAACTTAAGTTACGTCTTACGCAGGCGAATGTTTTGTAGTAGATAAAAGCGATATAACGTTCGCTACCTTTGTCCGTGTCTAAAAATAAAAATATCCGCGAGCTCCCGGATTGAATCTTCACGCGACGGGAAAGCCACCCCTCTCTCCTCGAAACGGGACCCTATCGATTAACCGTGCCCTAGGCGGATAGTCCCGCCCTTCCGCCCTGTCCGCATCTCCCCGCGGAACCTTTCCACCCTCCGGCCACCCCTTTTCGTCGTGCCGAAAAGAGACGGAGACACCGGGTGTCACAAAAATAGAGGCGACGGGGTGGCCGGCCACCCTTCGGCCACGCCGACCAATCGCGCCGCGAGCACGCCCAGTGACGTCATCCGCGTGCCCCCTTCCTCGTGCCCCCGTAATTAGCCAATCCGATCGCAGGGGAGAGCCAGCTCACCCCTTGGTTGCATTACGTTTACGAGCCAATGATTTTTGCAGCGCGATTTGCGTGTGCGTGCGTGCGTGCGTGCGTGTCCAGATTGCAGACGGAGAGACAAGAAGGGCACAATGGTGCCACCCTTCGCGCTCCCTCCCCTTTCTTCCTCCCTTTCTTCTTGTTACGCGAGACTCTTTGTCCCTCGCGTTCCCTATTTACGCCCGTTCCTGCCTTTTTACTTTGGCGCCCTTCGACTCCCTTCTTCCCTCTCCCCCCACCGCGCTGCTTGAGATCCCTTTTCGCTCCTAGTGTCTCGCTCTGCGAATATTATTATTTACATGACAAACGCTACCGATCGTCGCCGTAAACGCGGATCGCGTGCACCGCGCGCATCGCGTGCACGCCCGGTCCTGACGAGAGAGAAAGAGAGAGATACCCTCGCCGGGGCCCACAGGATCGCGTTCGCCGAAATTTCGACGGTGGTGGAGATTCCCTTCGGGGACGGGGCCCGTCAGGTCCCTCGAAAGTACTGGAAACTGCAAAATTAATATAAATTGCGAAGAAATCGCTGCGGGATCAACGAGCGAAGTAATGCATCGAATCGCAGAGTACGCACGAAATTTAAGGACAGTATGAGAAAGTAGAGATCCGCGGAAAGTAATTCGTTGCGAGTTCGCGCGAAATTATTTAGAAAAAGCTGTCCGAAACGTATCGTGCCTTCTGTTTCGATGCCATTCCTATTTCTATATTATTCGGGACATACTGCTGTACGTTAAACCCTCGCGCATCTGCAGCGGCAACGAGCACGTGACAATCGCCGTAAGAAGTCGCGGAATTTCCAGCGAGCTCGCCTGTGGGAAAGCGTGAAATTATCCGTACGAAAAAATGAGGTGCGCATATACCTCGTCCACGTTCGCCGCATTCCTGCCGGCGAACAAGGGAGGCGGGTTCCCCTCGGGGGAGAAGATCTCGACCAGATAGCCATTACGCGCGATGCACCCGGGAACGCGATGAAGAGCTGACTGTGTGAGGGGTGGAGGGCCTGCCGCGTTTTCTCGTCGACGAAGAAAAGGAATCAAAGGCCGGCAGAAGGGCCGCTTTCAACGGGAGAGGGCCGACAATGCGTGGACCGCGGAAGCTGTGCTCCCTGTGCGTGCGCGCGCGCGCGTGTGTGTGAGTGGATCTGCCAAGTATCGGTATCGCTCTCCGACGGGCTGGGATAATCCGCTTACGTCAGTTCGGTCGCCTCCTCCACCTCCTCCTCCTCCTCCTCTTCTCCGTAACGGCGTATTGTTGCCGGCGTATTGTGAGAAAACAGCATTTTCGACGCTCGAGGTGACGACAAGAAGAGGACTTAAACTCATCACCGTCACAACAATCGGTACCGCCCGGCGTGGGAGGACACCGGCCGATGCACCTGACGCAAGTCGCGGGGTTGTCTCTTACGCAATTTCTCGTGGGGATGATAATTACGCGAAGGATCGCGGAAACTACCAGGAGCTCTCTTAATCCTGTTAACGCATGGTATATACACACACCCCTAGCGGAAAGAATTTCTATAAATAACTACAAAAATTGACCCGAAATAGAAATTTGTAGAAATTTTTATATCTTCGTTGAAACATTTTTTTGTAAAAATATCTACGAAATAGTACGACAAATTACAATCGCCCTCAAATCGGGAAATTATTGCAAGTAGTATTTCATGAAAATGTACAATTTTGTAAAAATTAGTACAAAACTTCACCAGTTTAAAAAATTTCAGAAATAAAATCTTAAAGAATCAAAATATCTGCTTACTTGTAGAATATTACAAAAATTCACAAAAGTGTTCCAATTCTAGCATTTGCATGTTGATTTTTATAACACTTTTACATTTACGTAGAATTCCTTAGATTCTGGCAGTTGTATTTTATAATTTTGTAGAATTAAATCTTAAAGAATTAAAACATTTGCTTACTTGTAGAATATTACAAAAATTGACAAAAGTGTTGCAATTCCAGCATTTGCATGTTGATTTTTATAACACTATTTACATTTACGTAGAATTCCTTAGATTCTGGCAGTTGTATTTTATAATTTTGTAGTATTATTTCCGGTAGGTTTGTGAGACAGAAAAATTTACTCTGCAACTTTCTTCATTCAAAAACATCGCAAAATTCTCGCAGAGAACTAAGAACGCCTAGTGTGACGTTGAATTACCCCCCGATAGAGTTAATTTTTACGAATATACGCTTTTCGATTTAATCCTGATGATTTTTATTTACTAAATATATATATAATAAATTCTAAATATATAATAATTCAAGATAGTTTTGAGAAATACAAAATAGAGACCCACTGCAACACTAGCTTTGCCGAACACAGCTACACCGTTATAATAATACTTGTGCGTCGTTTTTGACGTTCTGGAATAATGTGGGAGCGAACGGATTGAGATCTCGAACGAGGACACGGAGACCGTTACTTGAACGACACTCGGGATCTCGGGCGACACCGTGAAAAATAGTGCAAATATTCGCGTTATAATCCGTGAAATATCGCGACCGTTTAAATCGAGGCACGCGTGGCGGCTGTTTGCATCTGGATTATGTATTCATGGGATTATACGAGCCCTTGCCCGTCGGGGTGTCCGCGCCGACCGGCAACCCTTCATCGAGATATCCGACTCCGCGATATCACGTTGTCTGATCCTTGCTGCGGGAATTGATTCGTAAAAAGAATCACGTCACTTTTTTGTAACGTTGTACACGGCGTGAAATATAAAATTAGGACACGTGTGTAAGAGTCGTAGTGGAATTTTTAGAATATTTTAAATTAAGTTTGATCCTTGGAACTAAATTGTAGTAATAAAATTATCCAAGTTATTTTGAAACTTCTCTTCTGTCACAACGCAGACAGTATTTCGAGTTCGTCCCTGCCGGAAATAATTCTACAAAATATAACTGCCAGAATCTAAAAACTTCTACGTAAATTTAAAAAGTGTTATAAAAATCAACATGCAAATGCTAGAATTGGAACACTCTTGCCTATTTTTGTAATTTCTTACAAGTAAGCAGGTGTTTTCATTCTTTAAGATTTTGTTGTTTCTCAAATTGTTAAAATTAGTAAAGTTTTGTGCTAATTTTTACAAAATTGTACATTTTCTTGAAATACTACTTGCAATAATTTCTTGATTTGAGAACATCGTAATTTGTCGTACTATTTCGTAGATATTTGTACCAAAAAATTAATGTTTCGACGAAACTATAAAAATTTCTATTTCAAGTCAATTTTTGTAGTTATTTATAGAAATTTCTTCCGCTAGGGAATTGCCACACGCGCGATTGCGAGGAGCAACAAGATTGATTGACAAAAATCGGGCTTTAAAGGGTGGCGCAGAGCGCCGATGCAAATACAGATAGTCTCGCGACTTTTTTTCACGGGATAAACGAACGTGATAAAAAGAACGTGGCGTTGATGGATGAGATCGGATTATCGACTTCTTCGAGCCGCAAAAAATCTCGCCGACAGATAACCACGGTGATCCGAAAAGCGCCATCGGCAAAATTGTCGAAAAGGAAACGCTCACGCTTTCCATGAAAAGGAAACGTTCACACTTTCAGTGAAAAAAAGATTCTAGAAAGAAGGGCAGCAAGATAGACGACACGAATTTTTGTCAAAGAGTATTATTATTGCAATTAGCGCGCAATTACGGCTGCGAACAGGATGACTTAACGGCTAGAATCGATTAACACGCGCACAACGCAAATCGGCACATGTCAAAAAGAAGGAATCTCTGGATATATATTGTCGTAGAGGAAAGTCCTCTATTGTGAGATGGGATTCTAGTATGAGATAGTAGGTTTTCAACGTTCAAATTCAATCACAAATCTTTTCTTCGCAACGACTACGCGATCTAACAATGAATTTTCCACTGAACAAGAGATTTCACACCAAGAGCAACAAATTCATGGTGGAATCAACGGATGACACCTATTAATTTAGCAGAAACTCCGTTATCTTATATTAGGAGCGTATCTCATAATACGAACTTTTCTCTATATATAAAATTGTTAAGGCAGTGTGTGCGAGGTTCGACAAGTCATTCCTTCCTGAACGATCCTCCTGTTTGTCAGTCGCATAATTAGATAATTAATGACGAGCTCAGATCAGTTAGATCGCAAACGGAGTTTCGTTATGTACAACGTATGTCCTCAACATCGAAGCGAATCTCGCTGAACGAAATGAAAACCGGCAGACAATGTACAGCGAAGCGGATCGAGGGACTCCCTTTCGTGGTTCCTCTTCTCGCGTGTTCCAATTTACAAAATATATACAGTCCCGGAATATTCGTTCCAGCTTTTCGAGCGGAGCTACATTCCGTTAATAGAGGAAAGTCCTCTATCACGAGGTAGGATTCTAATATGAGATAGTAGGTTTTCAACGTCGAAATTCAATCACCAATCTTCTTTCGCTACGATTACACGTTCTAACAATCAATTCTCCACCAAACCGATTTCACTCCAAGGGCAATAAATTCATGGTGGAGCCAACAGACGCCTATTAATTTAGAGGAAACTCCGCTATCTCATATTAGGAGCCTATCGCATAATAGGGGACTTACTTCTACCAATTGGAACAGGAAAGAATTAATCGCTAAATTTGTCTCTGCGACATGAAAACGAAGAGCCCACATTTTGCTATTTACGTAAACGACGTAGACGACAAACGTGATTATAAATATCGCAATGATATTGCAATAATATTGGAGTCTTGCACGAATACAAAGTAGAATCGCGATAGAATGAAGTATATTTACAATGTCGATATCAAAAGTACTCGTCCATCGCTTAAAGTCGCGATCCGAAAATTATATTTATATTAAGAATTATATAACATATAATCCTTAATATATATTTACAATTGAAAATTGCATTATGATATATGCCAGCTTTTTTTCGTGAAACAGACAGAGGTATATCTGTAATGTCTTCAACAGCAGACGCTCATACCTCGCGGATACGATACCAATCAACGTTATTACATTCCGCCAATTCGCGTTCGACATTCCGAATTATATAATGCGTCACGTACGCCCATCGCGTCTAAGATGACGGAGGAAATGCAAAAGGAAAAGACAAGGGGGTAGAATAAATAAACACAATTTATTATTATACTCCCGTGTAAATAACACAGTCGGCGCAAATAAAAATCGAGAATGTTAAAATAAAACAGCGATAACGCGCAGTAGACTAATGTGTATCAGTAAAACAGTAATAAAATTTGTTATCTAGTAAAAATAACATGTAAGACGGTTCGATGATCGGGATTTGCGAGACGCAAACTCCACGTTCGAATGATAAACGATTGCACGGCGCAACTCGGAGCGAAGTTACACGCTCGAGACGACGAACCTCGCTCGAGATCGTGAATCATGATCGATATCACGCAACGTATGAGCGTAAGCTTAAGCTAAAATCGGAGCAATAAGTTACGGGACGATAAGTTACAGGAGCATTCGAAGGACTCATGCATGCATTCTCTTTCTCTCTCTCTCTCATATTTTTTCTCACTCTCCCTCTCACTTTCTCACTTCCTTACAAAAATAAGTTGGACGGAACAGACCACGAGTATCCTCGTAATTTTCTTACCCCCGATTCGAAGGCGATTAGACCGTCCGGTTAGAGGCTTGAGCTCCTCATTCCACGCCATTCCGCAAAAACGCTTGGCAGACTGCAATTCGCGAAAGTCTATCTGTGCTAAGAGTGCTATTAGATGGCTTCAAGCGTGTGCAAAGTGTGATACCGTATCCCGCGACTCGAGGATAATGCGAGAGTATCGAGAGGATGAATATAACGATAGTTTACCCGTATATAAAAATAGAAAACAAATCTCCTTTCGCGCGGCTGTCGTCAAATTTTTTCGTTCCGCTGAAAACTATTGGATTTTCTTCCAGGCCTCAGTGGCTTCGTTCACTTTATCCGAATTTTCTCCGTTTCCCTTGACTCCTGCTTCTTGCCTAGCAGTATTTCTCTAATGTATTCTAGCGTTCGCGAATAAATCGAAACGATTCTGTTCTCCTTAACACGGCGATTTGCGTATTCGTTGATTCACAATGGAAATTCTTTTCCAACGCGAAAAAGGCCGGGGCAGAACATGGTTGCGGAGATATGTGGTAGCGACGCGCTGTACAAAAGAAAAAAAAAAGAAAAAGACAGGCGTAAAATTAACGAAAGAGTTGTACGCTTTATTACATAATACTTCGAGGCAACGTGTCGAAAGTTGTAACACCTATATCTCTTGGGCACTCTCATTTGTGCAACGCACGGTTCTCTTTTCCTCGAGGACGAGAAAAGGCGAGTGTGGGTCTCGCTACGCGGAGGACGATCGCACGATCGAGTATTGCACTACATATAATAAATAATCCTCTATTGGCAGCAACATCAGGATCGCCTCCCGCTACGTTGGAAGGGAAAGCAGGACGATCGACTTAATTAACAGAAGACGTGATCGACTTAATTAATGATTTAAATAAAACATAAAATTAGCGGTAAAAGATTAACTATCGCGACGTCGGTAACAAAAGAAGAATACGAAGAGCGCGCCTAGTTTTTACAATTATCTCACCACGATCTCTTCTAATTTATCATTGATCTTCGAATAGCGACTCGCGCGACACGATCCACCCCCGAGCACAAGCTCAAAAGCGGAGTATTAAAAGTCGCGATACGAAAAGATCGTCGCGACAAGATTGAGAGGCAGTGAGCGTCGTTTAATCCTCGTCGCAAATGGAATTCCAAAAATATCTCGCGAAGCAGCTTCTCATTACGTTAGACGGTCAAGACTCGGAATTACAAGAGCCGTAGTTTGGCGATAAATGCACAAAAATATGGCAGAGTTCCGTATAAAAAATACTTTCGCGATAAATACTCTCGGATAATACTGATTCAATTTTCGTTGCAAGGCCGTGCGTGTGAAGTATGAAAATATAGATTGTTCCTTTATATTGCAACACGAGTGTAATGAGTGCAACGCTTAAATTAATACTGCTCGATCTTGTCGCGCGATCACCGCTTTTTTTTTTAATTTGTCACTAGTCACAACGAAATCGCAGTACGGCACAAACAAAACGCGAGGAGATCCGCAAAAACCAGACGAAAACTATCGCGGTAAGCAGGCACGTATGATAATACGTGCTCCTCCAGGGATTTATTTTGCTCCTCCACATCTACCGCGTGCATTAAAACGTTCGTTCAGCGACGAAAATACAGTATAAAAACTTGCTCGAAAATCTTTAAAAATGCACCTTTATGTGGCGCCTTTATGCAACAGCGACACATCTAGCTCTGTGAAACGTCAGACAATTTACAAAAGTTCCCGCGGTTCCCGATCCACGGGCGCTATCGTAAAAAAATAATTTAAACGTGAATATAAAAAACGAATTGTTCGTCGATACGCGCTTTTCCCGTTCCAATTCCCGCTCCTTCCCGTCCCTTTAGGCGCGTACAAGCTCCCGCTTAGGCCCGCTCGCACCTCACATTTTACAATTTTGTCTCTCTCCGTGGGGTCCAAGGTATCTACGCCTACGCGTTAGAGTTGCTTTATTAGTAAATGGACGTAAATACCCCTCGCAAAAATACAATTTCTCTCGTACGCTAAGAAAGGTGTGTTATACGCTACGTTACGCTCCCGTTATTCGCTTAATCGTATTATTCGTCGTCGCGTTCGTCGTTTCCGCGGACTTGAGGCTGATGCCAGCCGAAACGTTCGATAATCGCGTGTGAGCTGTGGCAAGAAAGGCGCAAAACGTCGCTCAGCGAGACTTTATTTTGTGCTGCGCGAACGAGCTGACGCTCGCTCGGAACGATCCCCGGCTAATTTCTATCTGCGATTCTGAAATCGATATACTGATGCATCGGGATCTGGCGAAACCATTTCGCGTTCCTGTTTCGTTATTGCTTCGTTTTACAGAATTTACGGTCTTATTAATTGCCGCACGTAGAGATACCAATACTGCCAATTGAAAAGGCGAGTTTAATACCTCTCTCACGAGAATCATTCCGTTTAATTTGTTTCTTAAAGATATGTACTTTGATTATTTTAAAAATATCACATCGACAACAGGAATATATTTCTAGACTTCCTAAAAACAATTTAACTTAATCGATTTGGATTTAAAAAGATCAGGAAGAAAAAATCCTAAAAATACCTTTGAAGAACAACGGCTTTCTTTTTAAACTGGTAAAATTGATTTAATCCTGATGTTTCAGTATAATATTAGATATGTTTGGCGACAACGTGTGTCTTTCCTCGCTTTCACCCGCCTCTCGTTTAAAAGTTTGCTAATTTTTCTTTTAGATTTCTTTCTTTGTTCTGACCGAGGCTCTCTCTTTTCTTTTTTTTTCTTGCCATCAATAATGACTTGTCCGATCGTTCGGCAACTAAATAACGAACGTCTCGCAATTTCGTTTGCTTTCTCCGAGAATCGGTGCGCGACTGCGGGGATAACGGCAGGGAGAAGGCGATCGGCAAACAGATCGACCGATGGAAGAAAGTGGCAGAGCAGCAGGAAACTTCACGAGTCACGTGTTTTCACGGACGTTTCCTCAACGGTGCGCCGTGATGCCGTTGCTACTCCTCGACAGAGGTTTTTGCTTCCATTTGACGGCCGCAACGCGGCCCTTCGTTCCGCCGCTGCTGGGCCGAATATCGGGAGGAAACCGATGGTCGTCGACCGACGACGACACTGGCGGTCGAATTCACGAGGGTCTCAGACGACGCCGCCGCTCTCGAGGTCACTCGAGGCTCCTGATGAGCACCGCCAGTTCGCGGAACGAGGCGCCGAGTTTGCCGGGCGTCGATTGCTTCTTCAGCAGGATCGCCCGTATCGCCGTGAGCTTCTCGTAGCAGGAAAGGCACTTGTGGTACCTGCAAAGAAAAGGAGAGAAACGGCTCGTGAAGTTTCCGCGCTGTTACGTAGACGTGCGACGATGTTACACCCAGAAAATACCGTCTTATTTTTCTAGCATTGTTAATACGATGCTTGAGCATATCTTTTTCTTGCGAATAACATTCTTGACTCTAAAGTTATGCGTCTGAGGGAACAACTTGTTAGTTCAAGATTCTTACCGATTTAAATAAAATCAGGCAATATATTAGGTTTTAACTCTACCATTTCTAATTTAGGGAGATATTCGTGAGATTTGAATGATCAAGTTCGTTATAATATGCCAAGTATATCAGTTAGATAAATTGACAATTTATCAATTGAGGGTCGCTGATAAAATCAGTGGGACAAGGTTATTGAGACAAAAATATCTCTATGTCTAATACGGACTCACCGTTCCTCTCGCGACACGTCGACGCCGATCGTGTGGAGGGGTGCCTCCACGTTGGATTTTATCACCGGGGCGAAATTACGAAGGATAAGTCTCAATGCCGAGCAAGCTACCGTTATGTACCTGAAGCATACCCAATTTTTGCCGAAATTAATAACAAATTATACATATCGTACAGACTAATCTTAAAACTACATATGCAGCCTGAATTTACAATATTTTCCCGTATCTTTCATATTTTTGAAGATATTTGCGTGGATCATTTAAAATAGAACAACTTGTATATTTATATTAAAATTCAAAGTACATTGAAGGCGTTAAAACGAGTTGTAAATAAATTGAGAAGGAGATTCTATATTAAGTAATTTACAACTCGTTTGTCGAGGAGCGGCCCGAACGTTCAGGATAAAAACAATCGTGGAATGAGAATGGAAGCCCGTCTCCCAACACTGGTCTGGTCACGCCTGGTTCGTTCGGTAAAACGGGCATTATTAGGCCCGCTAACGACGCCAATAAATAACGAAAGGCACGGAAGGCTTGCCTGCGCGATTCAGCACGCTCTCGCTTTCGGACGGACGGGCGATAAAGGGTTCGAGCTCCCGTTTGAATCGGCGAGACGAATCGCGAACGGTCCCATGAATGCAACGCGCGCGACGCCGACCAACAATGCCCCGTGTAACGCGCCGTACACCAGTCGCAGCGATTCGAATTTTATGCGACTTCTGGCAGAATCGATACGAGAACAGGCTTCGGGATAGGCGTCTTTCCATGGACGTTGAAAGTAAAAAAAAATAATTTTAATTCTTCCTCCTCGGAAGAATGAAGTAGAGAAACGAGTCTCATTGCAGAATCTCTTAAACCTCGCAAGTTCAATTAACATAGATTCATTTTTTTTCTGTTACTCACAATCAGTCTTATCTCATGTCTAATGTGCGTAATAAACGTCGATAGAGGAAATAATGAGATAGGATCTTAATAAGAGATAGCGAGGCTTCTACTAACATTGATAGGCATCATCTGTTGATTCCATTATGAGTTTATAGCTCTGTTGAATAAAACAAATTCTTAGATTGTGTAATAGTTGCGAAAAGAGATTTGCGATTGAATTTGGATGTTGAAAGCCTGCTGTCCCATATAAGTAGCCTATCTCATAATCGGGGACTTTCCTCTACATTAATTAGAACAAATTAATTTTTCTAATTCTATTCTTCATGAGCTCAATCCTCCTGCACTTTGCCAAATAATTTTCAACGTTTCACAGCAAGGAAACGTGAATTTTTCTCTCGAGACTCAGCGGTGATCTATCGGGACGGCGATAGGCGGTAAAGAGGGGTACGAGAAGCGATCGCAAAATTGGAAAACGATCGGGCGGGGCGCGAGCCCTTCCCCTGACACGTGACACGCGTCTAGACATTCTGGCCGACGATCCCTTTTTTTTTCTCACGAGGCACCGGGTCCAGGACGAAAGGCCGCAACGAACGAGCCGTGAAAATGACGAGCGGGCTTGTATGCAAACCGCCACTTTACATAATAAGTTGTCCGAGATGTGTATATTTGCGACCCGTTGCGAAATCGGAATGCAAAATGTCATCACACCTCGCGAATTAAATGCACAAACATACCGAGGTGTCTTCGTCTAGCTATATTCGATGTCTCAGAATTATGTTAATGTTCTTACTAAAAATAAGGATTTTCAGAATCGATCGTTCCTACACGATAACCAGAATATGGAAAACTAGCCCCCCCCCCAAATGTTTTAACGTTCAAACAGTTTTCATATAGACTTGAGAATGATATAAATATATTGCATAAATTTATTATAATTATATATAATTTCCAAGCAGAATGGCATGTACAAATGGCCCGCAGGCCTCGCTACGAGTGACTGCGAACGACAGCTGCTGAGCGGTAGATAATTAGTTCGAATTCACTTTTCACGGTATTAAATATTTACGCGCGGAGTGCTAATACGCGACTGCCATTAACCGGGTTCACTGAAATTACTCCAGGCAATCGGCACGAGTGGTTAATTAAAACAACAGCGTACTTTCTAAAACCAAACTATCGAAGAAAGTTTTTTAATAGTCCCAAGGTATACGCAAAGTAGAAATTATAAGAACGTTTTTTATCCAGCTCTCAGATTTTAAATTCTCTCAAGCTTTCGCAAAAAAAAATTTAGATTAAATTTGTCAATTAGCAAGGACAAACTTCCCAATTCAAAATCGCTACTATTTTGTAATGCACGGATAGGATGAGATAAATTAAACTACACACGCACTGCACAATTACCGCGCTGTAACAAATACATATATAAGTGCTTGACAGAAGACGGCAAGAAAGAGTTCCAAGATAGAAAGAAAAGAAACGGGAAGCTCGTTAGGGCATTTGGCGCTCGAAGCCTAATTTTAGGGCAAGTGACCCTTTGGACAAGTTTGTCGGAAGTTGTACGGCCGATTTGCTGTTCGATACGATTGATTAATCGGTTAAATCAATATCAAAATAATTCGCGGTCGGACCGAGATTGTAGGTGTAGAAAATTGATTGTAGCATAATAGAGTAGCTATATTTGATTAGAAAATAAAAATTTATGATAGATATTACTGCGCGTTGATAGTAAAACACAAAAATAAATGTTAAAAAATACATAATTAATGAATATGTAAAACTAGTCAGATCAAGATAAACCTAACATTTTAGCAGATATTAGATAAGTAAGAACCGAACTCTCTCTCTCTGTACATAAAACATTTTGACAAAAAATGAAACGATAATTAGGCTTTTAAAATCCACACGAATGATCACAGATCATTGTCGGGTTAAACCTTGATAATGAGAGGGCAGATTCTTGCGAGGCAACACGTGCGCGAGGAATAAAGGCTGAGGGTGAGTAATGGTAGTCCATAATAAAAAACGCGGAAGGAAACAGTCGTTTCTCGTCACGACGGGGCAACAGCTTGGAACTGAGGGCAGTCGGTTAATCGCCCGCTTTCGTACGTCAAACGGACATAAAAGACAAGCCCTCCCCCTCCTCAGTCGGATTTATAGCCGAACGGTCAGGAAGTGGCGCGTATCTGACGAGAAACCGTTTAAATTTGCAGTTATGGGATGTAACGGCAATCTAAAACTTCACCGCGACTGAAATACCTGGCTCTGCTAAACGTAGTTACGATAAAACTCAATAATAGACCGCGCATATCGTCGCAAGGAAAGATTAAAGCAACTCAGCTGCTTTAATCTTTCCAGTTCAAATAATCTCCCAGACCTGGAAACCTAAATCCACGAATTTCGACTTCTCGACATTTTCTAGAATCGAGGCTCTCTTTTCTAAATTCGCTATCTTACAATTTTTCGTACACACTGTAAAAACTTTCTTTCTCGAGATTTGCTCATCTGAATTTTGTTACGTGTCATTCCCTTGACACGTCCCAACAAATGTTGATCGGCGACGACCGTTTGGCGTTGAAGACGACACTCTGTCCACTGTCATCGCGCCGCGCCGGCATATGCGAGCGCGGCGGCACTTCAGATTTCAATTCGCCTCGCGAACAATGCGAACTCGGCACGGGAGGATCCACGCGCCTCGTCGCATTTGCATCTGCCGCTATCTCCCATTGTCTCGGCTAATTTCGCGCCGCCCCAGCGCTCGCCTCGAGTTTCCCCGCTTCGGCAAATTAGCCATTCCCATAGTGCCGGACCCCGTACCTCGCGGCACCCCCGTTCGAGCGCGGGGGACCCTTTCGAAAGGGGTGTCTCCATTTTCCAATACAAATGCCGCGCGCGCGGTATTTCGCCATTGAAGGTGAAGTAATCTCGGACGATAATAGATGCAAAGCGTGCCGCGAAGAGCGATGCATATTCACCGTGTCATCTCTAAATATACACGCGTAATGCGACAATGAGACGCGGACGCGCGTCGCAATCCGAACGGGAATGCAAATGCGACACTAATTGTGAAGCGAATCGATCCGAAAGAAGTGGCTCCAACAAAAGGAACGAAGCTACATTTAGGACGACGATATATGTCATTTACAAAATAATCGCGTCCCTTCAGCGGTTATTATAATATATGGTGAATATGATGGACAAATATATAACAAATTTTTCGAGGATATCGGTATGAGTCTTAAAAAATATTGGAAAATGTAAAGCGCAGAAAATTGTTTGTCATACTTACATCTCGTATTTACTCTGAAAGAGATCGCTGATGGGACCCAATAAGGAATTGCACAGGTCCAAGTTCCACATCGTTCTGCGGACAGGAACAAAAAGGGACAGTTAACAAAAACCACGTACACGTCTCGTTAATTGAAATCACTGGTACGACAAGGCCTACGTACGGTTTTAACGTGAGGATACCCAGAAGATCCACGATGACCGCCAGGTCGTTCATCGCGACTGCAGATTCCACGGCGGCCTGAGATCAATATTGCATTTACATTTGTTTTTTCTTGCTTTATAAGTCTCGCGTACGTTTCTACGCGGAGTCAAGTAGACGACTTACCTTGAGATCCTTGTTGTGCCAGAGAGAATATATTATCTGTAATGAGCGATGCCGGCTCTTGAGCACCGCCATTATCGAATCGTGGCTGCGCATCATGCTGTTCAACACCTCGGCCTCCGACATTTCCGTCAGCACGCCCATCTGAGGATAGCCCAGCGCCGTAGGGCCGGTGTAACTATGCTACAGAACATAAACGAAAGACGCGAAGAATTATTTAACGCCAGTAATTGAATGAAAAAATGTAGAAAATTGCGCGACGACCAATGCCTGGCAAATTCTAATTAAAGAAATTCATTGCGAAAAATGTTACCTCAGCCAGGGCTTGAACCTGGACCTCCCTACAGTCTAGGCGGGCGTCTCGTCAATTCGACCACTGAGGCACGTCACCCGCCTAGAGTGTAGGGAGGTCCAGGTTCAAACCCTGGCTGAGGTAACATTTTTCGCAACGAATTGCTTTAATTAGAATTTGCCAGCCATTGATCGTCATGCAATTTTCTACGTCGATAAATAAAAGAATTAAGCACTTTCTAACTCTATAATATAAAGTAAAGGGTTCACCATTGATTTTGCCATTCGCGCAAATTTTCAAGTGGACGGTTTACTTACCGGTAAGAAATTTTCCACGTCCAAGCCGTAAGGCTTGTCGGCGCTCATCGGTACCAATTCCTCCTTCTCCACCTCTTCGACGTTGGTCCTTATCTGCGAGACGCGTATATCGACCTTGGGATTCGGTGGTATCTGAGCCTTATTTGGTAGCTTCCTCGTAGACGATGACGTGGTCGTGGAGGCGTTGCGCGCCGACAGCGCGGTTGAGGTAGCAAAATTTCGGTTGAGCGACGTCGACCTCGACTGCGCCGTGTTCGGCCTGTTCAGCACAGGATCCGAGGGACTATGTCTTATATTATTAATTCTGCAACAGAGAATCCCACCCATACAACGTTTTTTCTAGTATAATTAACTTTCAATTTTAACGAATTTTATAAATATTTTATAAATTATGTTTTAGCAAAAAGAAAACCATTTTTTCTCGAAGATTGCAATCTGAGAGAAACATTATTGCGTCAAGAGATAGAAAGACGCTCTTTATTAATTTCCGTACGACTTGCTAAATCTTTCTGTTGTGTTTATCGACATTTACAACAATCGTTTCCCATATTTCTACATTTGAAGAAATGCCACTGTCATTATCGCGCCGTAGATGTACTGTACTTACTGTACAGGATAGTCGCTTTCGTATCCTTGTTCCCCGTCCCTGCTGCTCTGCCTCTTCAGATAGTGCTTCGGGGAATCTGGGCTGGGTACTCGGTTCTTCAACTTGCCGTCGTCCATCACAGGAATTACCGCGGCCATCGGCGCGACGCGCGGCGTCAGAGTCGAGTTCGACCTTTGCGGTCCTAAGGGATGCGGCGGCACCGCTTGTTCGTTTGCGACCGCTCTTTTCCCCGGAAACGGCGTGATGCTCTGCCGCAACGGCGGTATCGACGCGAAGTTCTTGGACGCTCGTTGGTTCAGACCGTTGTTCGCCTGCAGATTCGCTCTGATCTGGCTCGTCGACGTGAACGAGTTCCTCTGCACCGGCGGCGAGGACTTGATCGGCTGAACACGCACCGGCATCGGCTTCGTCAGGGATAACGTGGGCGCCGGCGGGGACGGCGAAGAGGGGGACGTCACCGACGGCACCTCCTCGCGCTCCATCGTGCTCAGGTTCGACATTGAGGTAGAAAGATTTTGCAGTATCTGCGGCTGCGCCGGATCTACAATAGATTGACTGTATCAACGATACTCATCCTCTCTTTTCTTTCTAAGAAATTATCAAGTAAGGAAACTTAAGAATCCCTTAGAAACGAAGTAACAATAATCAGTTCAAGGGACAAAAATGTAACATGAATAATGTTCTCTTCGTCAGTGAATAAGTAAATAAGAGAAAACCGTAATAGTTTTCGCAGCAAGTTTTCTCTAATAAAATTATAGCCAGAGTGTCGAATAATGCGAACAAAGATCCAAGACAAGATTTTCCTCGTTTAAATACATAAGAAAGACTTATCTACATATCATTCAACTTATATTACAGTTTAGTAAAGACACAATCCGTGCAGAGGTTACTGAAACTCACCTATGTCGTGAGGCTCCTGGAAAGCCTCGAAAGATTCGGGAGGTGGTGGTGTGCGAGACACTGCAACATATCATGCGCGGCATGCTCATTCACAAACCATACAGCGTTCGCATTCACATTTAGACGTGTTCGACATGTCGCGTGTGCGTACGTTGGTGATCGCGAGGGATTGATTAGATGTTAGACTGGAATTTTTGTCGCGCACACACGCACTCGGTGAACAATGAGACATTACCAGGCGGATATAGCGAATCACTTACACGCCCTACTCGGTTGAAAAATGTCCCTGTAGTCGGTTACGTTGGGTATATCCGCGTAGGTGGCCTCGTCTTCCGGATCGGTGCCAGACTTGTCCGCCTCTTCTATCGTGCGTACGTCCAGTCTGCAAATAATGCGTACAAACGCGTGTTACGGCGCTCGACCAAGGTTAAAAATCAGGGGTTCGAGTCTGTATCTTACAACGCAGTGCTAAAAGTGAGCGGTTTTGTCTCTTTCTAAGGAGACAATTAGAAAAAGAGACAAAGCCACTCACTTTTAACGCGTTCACTATATTTTAAGATACACAATTGACCCTCCGGCGTTAAAATTCAATCAACTTCGTAGGGGAAAAAACCTACGTATGTTTCTTCAACCCGATAGGTCGTTCCCTGGAGAAGCTCTTCCTCAGGGAATTTCCATGACTGAACGGCGAGCTCACGGCGGATATTCCTCCCAGGGGCGCGATCTTTTTCAAATCGCACACGTACAGAACGACGCTCGCGGTATGAAGACTCGCGCCGATCTGAAACAATTTCTCGTCTTAGCGAAAACAACGCCGAACGGACACGTTCGAGAATCTAGCGTTTTCGCCTACCAGTTGATTTTGAGCTACGGCTATGTCCTGAACTTTTCCCCAGCCGGTCGGTATCGTATCCAGGGTTCTACCCGGCTCCCAGCCGTAAACCTTTAAGACGTCGTGGCTACCGGCGAACAGGCATTCTCCGCCTTGACTAAAGTACAGGCACCTGAGACGAGATAACGAGAAAAACATTAGCGTGGTGGTCGGGCGATACACGTTGGAGGATTATCGCCGCTCCAGCTCACCGGATGGCCGAAGAATGACTCTGTTCCGTGGAAGATACGAGCTGAAACGACTCCAAGTCCCAGAAGTGGACCGTTCTGTCGGCGCTACCACTGGCTAATAGGAATTCGTGCGGATGGAACTCGACAGTCGTAGCCGGCCCTCTGTGTTCTGAAAATTCCCTTAGTTGTCTACCGGCCTTTAGGTCCCACAGCTAATTTGAAAATAACATAAAGGTCAATGTCTCTTCTCTTGTCTCGCGCGTAAACAGTAGCATACGGTGAACGAAAATTGTGCTATGTGCAAGACGATAAGGTGACTCGGCGGTAAAGATAAGACGCGATAAAAGTACGCCTTCGTCTCGACGCTTCCAGGAAAGAGTCTGACGCACCTTGACCATTCCTTCCTCCCCGGCGCTGGCGATCCACTGCCCGTCGGGGCTGAACTTCAAACTGTTGACAGTCCTGTTGTGGCCCTTGTACGTAAAAATGCAGCCCTTCCTACGGATATCCCACAATTTAATCGCCGTGTCCAGACTGCCAGACGCGAGCAGCTCCCCGTAAGGATGGAAGTCCATGCAACGTATCCCGGACTTGTGTCCCGTCAGCGTCCGCGCCAGCTTGGCGTGCTCCAGGTCCCAGATCTTGAGCGCGCCCGTCTGTGAGCCGGCGCACACGAGGTCTTCCGTTTGGCCGAAGCGCACGCATTCTATCGGAGTGGTGTGGCCGCTCAGGCTCTGAAAAGAAACGCGAGGGCATGAGTCTTGCGATAATTTCAACAATGCGACCTCGCGGCCAGAGCTTCCTCTTAAAGTTAACGTCCCGAGGAGAAATGAAGAGTCAAGGTGACGTCAATTTGATGTCACATTGACCAAGATATGACAGAAATTCGGTCAATACGACATGAAATTGACATGATCTCGACTTTTCGCTTTCCCTGGGATTTCACTCAACTTGTACGAAGACAAAGATTTGTTGTAATCTTTGTTTTCAAATTATCCATTTAATACCGAATCGAATTGCGAAAAGTGTGATTGCGCAACAATTACCATAATACAATTCTGCTTCCCGACGGCCCATAGGTTCACCTTTTTGTCGTCACCGCCTGTGACCAGAACACGACCCGACTTGTGGCCCAACGCCAGGCAATTGGCATTCGGCGTGTGAGCGACGAATTCCTCTGCGCCAGAAAAAGAAGAGCGTACATTTCACGTCCATTTCATACGCGGCGCCGGTTTAGCTCCGTGTCGACGCGATGAAAGAGATGCGACTAAGAGACGTCATCTCTCGTGTCGCACCCTTCACACTACGTTAACACAAATAAATAGATCGTCTTCCTCAATGCTCAATTATTCGCGAACACGAGGATGTTACACAATTTAGAAGAGACAAGAATTATCCGAGTCTTTCGGAAGTCAAACTTCACCTCTTGTAAATCTCTCAAATTATCGGAGCAACTTGTGCTTTCTCATCGAGCCTCTTCGCCCCCGATTTAGTGGACTCGATTAGTTAGTTTGGCTTCTGAAGGACTCATTTAAAACTCGTAAAACTACGGTTATGAAAATTCTCTCTCCTCGGTTTAACAATTTCACCTCCAGCCTCCCAAAAAGTACCTTTCTCGGACTAAACACTACAAATCGTCAATAAGTTACGATCACATTGAAGAATATTAATTTGGGACAGACTGCACAAATGGGAGAAACATTCATTCCGATTGCAGAATCCAAGAGAGGCCTTTAGCTCATTTTCATCAACAAGCCTCGGCGCACTCCCCTGCATTATTTGAAAATAGAGAGAGAAAAAAAATAGAATCGCCATTCTCCCACGAGAAATATATAAAATATTCATTCGCAAAGCCAGAGGTAGGAGCCCTCTCCGTCCGCTACAATCCAACTCCCGCCACCGTGGGAGACGCGACTTCTCATTCTCGCCGCGGGACAAATTCCCGGCTGAGCCAGATGTAACCATAATTGGAAGAAACCGCGAGGTAGCAGCCAAGCGGGCGAGTAAACAGTGAGTGTTTACCCGCGGGGGACCTCGCGGAAACGCAGGATTCACGTCGTGGAGGAGGGAACAGAGAGGGAGAGCGAGAGAGCTATATAGCGATTCAGAGAGGGGAGAAAGAAAGAGAGCGCGCGCGAGAGAGCGCTCGCGCGCGCCAGGACACTCGTTTTTTCCCGTGAACGACGATCTTACGGAGCTTCCAGGACCTCCTCGTAGACGAGGCCATGTTCGCGCCGCGCGCGCGGACTTATTTGGCAGCGACGGCGGTCCGTGGTCTCGGTTGGCGCACGACGTACGTTCTCCTCTCGCTGCCGCCGCTGCGCGAACGTAACATGTTTACCAGCGGCAGCAGCAGCAGCAGCAGCAACAGCAACCGCCTCCTCTTCTCGCGGGCCTGCGCTCGTCCTCCTTCTTGCCGTGTTACCGGGCAGCGCGGCGCGGCGCGTGGCGTCGTGTCACGTCGCGTCCCGTCGTGTCGCGTCGCGTCGCGTCGCCGCTTCCCCCCCGGGGAGGAGGACGTGTGAAAAAGGAGCGCGACGCGCGGCGGTCGCGAGAGCGCGCAGAAAACGACCGCCTCTCTCTCACTCGGGAAACTGCCAGTGCCACCTCCTCCTCCTCCGCGCCGCCGTCCGGTATCTCATCTCGCGGACCTGTCACTATCCGTCCGTCTCTCTCGCTCTATACGCGCGCGCGCGCAGGGTCGCCCGGCGACGCCGCGTCTCCCCGTCAGGTGGCGGTAGCCGCGCGCGCGCGCTCGCCCGGTAACGCGGAGGCCCGACGTTATCGGCCGAGTGGAATTTTTTTCCTCAATCTTTTCGCGGCCGCAACCGCTGCAAGAATCGAAAACACCTACGAGCGTGCTGTTTCACGTATGGCGCACATGAAGGCTGGTCTACAATACATGGAGTAAGCTGGAGTAAGGAGTAGGAGTAAGGAAATAAATCCATTTTATTTCTTACTCCTACTTTAGCTCTTAGGCTTACTCTCGGTGAATCAAAATGCCATCAATCATGGCACTCCAGCTTACTCCAGCTTACTCCATGTATTGTAGACCATTTATCCTTGTTATTTACCCGAGGTTAAAGGAAGATGAAGCGAAACGGAGCGTATTTTAACCTACGCCTATGCTGCGCTGCAGATATCAGCTGATCGCTCTCGGCGGCGGCTGCACCGTGTTGCACTTTTCATGAAAAATATAACGCGTGCGTGAAATGAATGGTCAGGCGCCAAAAAAAAGAGGTGAAATGAATGACGAAAGCGAATTTGCGTAATTGAGCAAAATTACGTCGGAACTGCGACTGACGAGAGAGATCTGGATTCTTGTGCACATCTCGTGCACACGTTGCATCGACGTATGAAAGAGATAGCTTGCCAATCGATGGATTTCAGCGCGACGTAGTCGCGATACCAAACTGTGATAAATAGCAGCTTCAGGTAATGATTTATGAGTCGTCCGCTTTCGAACGTGTCGTCGACGACGTCTTCTAATTGCAGTCACACGATTCGTTTAGACACTTGGACGGGTCCGCTTTAAGAGTCCAAAGTCCCCGGAGGTTATATCGCGATCGTTGAATTCATTTCTATACCGAAATGACGCCGATATTGTGCATGCGTGCCGGCCTTGCCGCAGGCCGGAGGCTCCCTTCGCCTAGGGTGGCCAAGGGAAGCTACGCGACGTACGTCCAGGGCCAGTCCCCTCAGCCCCGCGTGCGAGAGTACTTCTACTACATCGATCATCAAGGCATGGTATTTTTCGTCCTGTCCGCTGACTAAGCCCCGCAGTCCGTCGTTGACAAACGAGCAACGGCTCACGAGTAACCTTGTCTCTGTCGCAGCTGTTCCTGGATGACGTCCGCATAAGAAACTTCACCTCTTGCTTCAAAGGTACGCAACATTTGCGCACACGCTGTAAAAACCGCTTGTTTGATACGCGCCGTTAATTTGGTCGCAGACAAGAAGTTCCTGGCATTCTTCTTCAAACGCCTGGGTAGAAACAACACCGGACGTTACACGCAGGACTTTCCGTTCTTGTCGATCTGCGGCCTGGAGAGGAATTTCGTGCGATGCGACGACCTGCCGTTGGTCTTCACGAAGGTGATCCAGAAACGCAACGCGGAGACCGGCGCGGACGAGGACTGGTTCAGTTACGCGCACGCGGACGACTTGTTAATGGTAGACGCTGTCGTAGATGCAGCTGCATGAAGTAAAATTGCAATTTCAACAGAGCTTTATCACTGCCTTTGCCGCAGGTGCCATTTGAGCCGCAAAGATTGTTTATGAACGTTAAGACGGGAAGAGTGTATCATCCCGCGCCGAAGAAAGCGGGTGGGATCGGCTTGGTGAGATCCAATCTGGCGATCGAATTCAGCGCTCTGTTCAACTTCGAGAACGGCGAGGGGAATGCGCCGACGAAGTTTGTCTGGAGAGACAAGCGGCACCAGCTCGATATGGAATGGTACAGAGACAAGCTATCATGACTGGGATGCTCGAAAGTAACGGAAACTTTGTAAATAATTTACAATCCGATTGTATAACTGTAGGAAAAGAGATTTTCTGGCGAACTGAGCACGAACATATTACTTAATTTCAATATATTCTTTTCTGTAGTCTTATGGTACAGAGATATATATTTTATAAATCTTTTAAAAATATATGTATACACTTATATACATATATATATTCTTCAATTTTGTTAAATTCTATGTTTCGCATTAAGTTAACATACAGCTGAGATGTCAAAGATCCTGGCGGTACTATCGTCGGAAGTGGTCAACGCTTTCTTCCCGTCACTGGAAAATAATAAAACATCGTTAAGTATATGTAAAATATGTATTAAACAGAATTTCGGTATTTTGCAAGCGAGACCCCGCCATATCCCAAAAATGTCATCAAAGATCAGGGGGTCAATTCTGTATCTTGTGCTAAAAGTGAATAGCTGTGTCTCTTTGTAACAGTCTCCTTAGAAAGCGACAAAGTCGCTCACTTGTAGCATTTTCACTATATTGCAAAATACAGAATTGACCCCGAGAACACTTGAACGCTCAAAAATGTTGCAGTGCAAAAGAATCGATTATGAAATTTATTATATAGTTATCCAAATTTCAGTGAAAAAGATACTGTTCGTTAGCAGCTATTTGGCGCGAGTATAAGCAAAACTAACACGTCGAAATTAACCCGTTCCGAATCTGTTCGATAACAATTCCATTTTCTGTTCCTTTCGCAACTAATCAGTACACAAATTTGTCCGCCAATAGTTTACCTGGATATGCATAAGTCGTATAAGGCCGCGTTATGTCCTGAAAACGTCCGGAGGCAATAGCCTGCTTTAGCATCGAAACATCTTAGTTTACCATCTAATGCTGCCGTTAACAACATCGATGTCTGGGTCCAAACCAATTTTACGATACCACCTTCCTGGTCTATCTCGTGCCTGAGAGTCTAAAGAGGATTGCGATAAAACAGCTTGTCATTTGCATTCGAAGATAAACTTTAGATACACAAATATAAAGCATACTTGTTTAGAAATATCCCAAATGTAAAGTTTTCCTCCTAGGTTGCTGTTGATTGCACCGGTTGCAGCAGCAGAGAATGCGGGATCTTTACAGAAAGCCACGGTCTCCACGTTAATGTCTCCATCACTTTCAGTTCTACTCAAATCCTGAAGTATACAAACTACCTGAAAAGTATTTCAATGTTACGCGTTACTCTTAATATTTGTACTTTGTGAAAATGCTCTGTCAGAATATATCCTTGTTACAAGGTTCGGTCGTTAAGCGGGAGAGTTTCAAATGAATCAAGACGAACTACCGAATTAATCGTCGCGAGAGGACTGTGTTATGTGAAAACTTGCCCGATCCGCCGCGAATACACATTCCTTCCCGGTAACTACGTGATGCGCCCGGACCAAAATTGATAGACCACGTAGGTGTTTTAGACAAGGTGTAAAATTAATAACAAAACTAATCTCTCCACGTGCACGTGATCAGTGCGGCTCAAGTATGGTTGGAGAATACACTATGTTTCAAATAATGCTAAACTTGATCTATCTTTAAATCCTTAACACTTGAACCACAAATCGAAATATAGCTAGATGCCGTGAAAAGGAGAATTTGGACTGTTGCACTCGGTTGAAATCGGTTGAATATCGGTTTGAATTAAAAATTAGTGACTAACTACAATCTCGAATAATTAAGCACTACTTCAATCTTTATATAGACAACTCGAAAAGCCCGTGTGCAATTATGTTAGAGATCACTTCTCTTCAAGTACGGGAGAAATATATAGATACAATATGGCATTGGTTTAAACTACATATTGAAGAAAATTTAAAGAAGTTTCCTGTACCTTGCCGTTATGTGCTGTACTTAATATAGTTTGGGCTTGCAACGATATCGAAATTATCAAATTATTATCCATGTGACAGTCAAGACCGATGACACCGCTTGCATGTCCACGTGATCGTGTCTGGTCAGCAGGAGTGGTAGACACTACGGCGTTAGACTGCAAGTTTAATACTTGTATCTTGCCGCTTTCATATCCTACCGCCATATGTTTCCCTGAAAAATTCAGAGTAGATTCTGATCATTCTGCCCTTTCGAAAATAAGAGTATATTATTAAATCTAAGAGTTTATTATAGTACCATCTGGAAAAATTATCCCGGTCTCTGTTTTATCACCGATACCCTGGGCGAAGATTTTGAAGTTGTCCTTTTGTGTCTTAAACATGTAAACCTCCCCCGAGACAATGCCTGCTATTAAAATATTAGCGGAATGGTGCCACTTCATCCACTAGACAATAAAGAACAATTATTAACGAACTTCCGTAGACGAATGTGGTTTGTAGGATCAACAGATTTGTTCTTGCCAACAAAGTCTTCTATTTCTGTCCTATGACGTCTAGTTAAATAGCTATTTTATTTCAACTATAAGAAGCGATTTGAATAATTGCTAATTAAGAAAACGCTCACACTAATGTCGGTCCCCAAACTAGTCTCCCAGACGCAGGTCTTGTCTTTTATTTTCCACAATTGTATCTTGCCGCGCATGTCGGCCGTAGCCAAGTACTTGTCGCTGTGGTTAAATTCAGCGAATACGATGCTGTCGTCATGACTGGTGCCGGTATTGAAAATACTCTCGCCCGTATGAGTGTTCCAGAGGTACGCCCTGTCGTTCTCGTCCCCAGTCGCCGCCAGCTCGCCGCTCTTGCTCAGCGAACAGCAAAACACCGTGAACCCTGAGATCAGTTTAAAGGGTGAGTCAATGTCTGGCGTATCGGCTGACAGGTCTCGCGCGGGGATCAAGATCGCGGCTTCTTTACCGATCACGTGGCCGCGAAAGACACACGCGGCGTCGTCCTTTTGCCTGTGATCCTCGGTCGGCGTGTCCTCATTCTCGGACGAGCTCTCGAAAATCGAGTCGTCCATATCAATAACCTCCTCGACGTCGCTCTCCATAATCTCGACGTCCGAGTCGAGATCCTTGACCTCGGGCGGAGACGGCGGCGGACACCTGTCTTGCATCTGTCGAAAGAATCACGATCAATCTAACTATTGGTAGAGCTTACCACCGATAAATACCATTCTTGGAGTAAACACGTCCGCGACCGAGCGAAGACAGTCTTTGGTTGCCTAGATTTCCTCCTCCTAGTAGGGAAACGTTGATGATACTGATGCACGTGTTCTCGACACGTGGTCCTCGATGTTAGGATGCATTTGGACGCATACAAACACCAACAAGATCGCAGTGTTCGTGGCTGAACCCTCCGCTCTTGTCGTCCTTCCTCTTTCTCACGCCAACGCCACAGTTATACGTTCGTGTCATTTTAAGTGCAGAAAGTGCAGCCGCAAGAAAAGCAATTTCTGGCGAAACGGACTCCACGGACCGGCATTCATAGATCATTTTTATATCTAAGATCACTCTTAATGAGTTGTAAACCAATCACAGAGCCGCACTAGTGTTTTCAGACATTACTTTAGTAAACTTAAAATAAGAACGGCTACGAATATCGGTACTGCTCTCCGCGATATGTGGAAGTTCACGCGGTACTCTAACGCCCTCTCGATGAGGACACCCGCCAAAGTTAAATTTGGAATCAAATAAAATAGAATGACAACGGGCATCAGAGAAGAAACCTGAGAGCGGCCGCGCCGGCGTTTTACTTGATGATTGTCAATAATGACTCTAACGCTTCCAGTCTTAAGAGAAATCGATAGAACTCGTCCGGGAGCATAGTGCTAATTATACTAATTTATGTTCACACAATATTCATTTTTCTAAATGTACACATATGTAATTGCACGGTTTTTTGTCGATTAATCCCCTCCTCGGGTACTACCTTGTCGTGGTGGAAGGGCTCAAATACCCCAAAGAGTTACTCTCTAAAAATCAGTCAGTGCATTATCACTGAATCAGTGAATATTCACCGTTTTCAGTGACAATCCATTGATTGATTTTAGAGAGTACATACTCTAAAGACGGGACAACCAAAGGTACCCATTGCACTATTTAGGCCCGATTTTTCATTTTCTAATAAACTGTTGATCACAGTTTAATCGAGTCTCTGTCCTTTCTTAGATAATAATATAGAAAAGGATAGAGAATCGAGGAACTTCCATATTAACAGTTAACCAGAAAATGATAAACCAGGCCTAACACTCTCTGAAAGTTAATCGGTGGATTATTACTGAAAATAATGAATCGATTCACTGTTTTCAGTGATAATCCACCGATTGAGTTTTAATTCTTTCCTTAGCTTGTCATAAAGAAAGAAGGGGGAGAAAGCGCTTCGAAGCATTCAATTTAATTGAAACTTGTTATATCTTTGCAACAAAGACAAAGAAATGTTAACTACGTATAGACGCAGGTCCGCGATATGCGGAAGTTTCATATTATCCCGGAATTCACGCGGAACTTGAACGCCCTCGCGATAAACCCACTCGCTAAAGTAAAATTTGAATATCATTTACGGGCAATGCTTGCTAAATAGATCTACATTAACCATTTGCGATTAACTTAACGTGTATCATCCTATGCACAATATGTATATATATTGTAAATTTACAATATATGTACATGTTCTTCTTTTCTATAGTTTTATCAAATAGAGGTATATGTATATTTTATAAATCACTTTTGCAAATGTATGTATGTTTATTATATATTATATATTAATTCTTTATTATATATTTTATTATATATTATATATTAATTCTTTAGTATTGTAATTCTCTAACTTTTGCGTTACATCAACACACAGACGAGATGTCAAAGATCCTGGCAGTATTATCAGTGGCAATGGTTAAAGCTTTCTTCCCGTCACTAAAAAATTATAAAATATATTAGTAAATACCATAGAAAATGTGTATTTCATAAACAAAAATTCAGTATTACGTAAACAACAACGTCAGATTGTTAAAATGTGTCATCGAAGATTAGAACATTTAGTCGTTCAAAAGTGTAAAATATTCGAAATTATTGAAATTATTATTGAAATTTATGATTGGGTGTAATTCTTCGACATACATTACAATAGTTATCCGAATGTAAGTGAGAAAGATATGGTTTGTTACCATTTAGTTGATCCAAATATAATCTTTTTTATGATTTATGACAAAAAAATCAAAACTAATTTTTATTGAAATTAACCTGTTCAGAATCTTTTCGATAACAGTTCTATTTTCTTTTTCTTCCAATTAACAATTATCTAGTACACAAATTTACTTGTTAATGGTTTACCTGGATACGCATAGATGTGCATCGAGTGTGTCCGCTCTATGTCCTGAAAACGTCCGGAGGCAACAGCCTGTTCTAGCATCAAAACATTTTACTTTAATACTGATCCCTATTGTGAAGAATATTGATGTCTTGGTCCAAACCAAGTCCAAGATAACCTCATCCTGGTTTATCTCATGCATAAGAGTCTAAAGAGAATTGTAATTTAAAACAGCTTGTCTTTTATATTCGAAGAAAAACTTTAGATATACAAGTAAGTATAAAGCAAGATACCTGTTTAGAAATATCCCATATGTAAATTTTTCCTGTTACTCCTTCGTGACCGTTTACAAACATTAGTGATGCAGCTACAGGGAATGTAGGATCTTTACATAAAGCTACAGTCCCTACTTGGTCGCCACTAGACATACCCACATCCTGAAGTACACAAACTACCTGAAAGGTATTTCAGTATTAGGTGTTATTTTTAATATTGTACTTAATATTTGTACTTGATGAGAATGCTTTGTCAGGATATATTAATTCAGTAATAAAACAGCGATAAAAGGGTAGGTGGAGCGAGTAAAATTTACGAGAGTAAATTTGTTCCTGTGGCTTGTCCCTTTTCTTGCCAAACCTTCGAGCAATGATTCTAGTTTTCGCTACATTCTAAATAACGCTATACTCAATATATCTTTAAATCTTGAACACTTAAGCAACAAGTCGGGATACTATATAGCTTCTTGCAAATTCCATAATGTACATGATATCCAATTTGGGATACAAAACGGGCTGAATATATGGATTTTATATATCACAAAATTTCAAGATAGTGACAGTCTCACCTAAAAAGATTAAAACCTTAGAAGATTAAAAAGGAGCCTTTGAAAGGTCAAGAATTTGTGTTACATCATCGCTTTAAATTAGAAATTGGTGATTTGCAATAATCTTGAATAATTGAGCACTACTTCAACCTTTATATAGACAACACGAAAAACCGATACAATTATGTTAGAAATCACCTTTCTTCAAGTAAGAAAAAAATATAGGGGAAAATATAGATACAATGACACTATGGCATTACTTTAAGCGACGTAGTAAAGAAAGTTTTCTTAAGTTTTCTGTACCTTGCCGTCATGTGCTGTGCTTAATATAATCTGGTTTTCCAGTGATACAGAAATTATCAGATTATTATCCATGTGACAGTCAAGACCGACGACACCACTTGCATGTCCACACAACCTTGTCGGGTCAGCAGGAGTGGTAGACAATACGGCGCTCGTCTCTAAGTCTATTACTTCTATCTTGCCACTTTCATATCCTATCGCCATACGTTCCCCTAAAAGATTCAGATAAGATACAGATCGTTCTGTTTTCTTAAATTTAGGAGTATATTGCAAGTATCAGTCATGATGTAAGAGTATAAGGTGAAATTCCACGTGTACTCCAATTAATGGCGTACACGTTCTTTGCTCCTACAACAACAATATGGCCACCCGACTATAAAACATTGGACCGGTTTCACTGTCTCTGAGAAATTTAGCTAACCGATTAAATTTCGGCGCTCCATTAGAATTGACCAATCGCATTTATCATAAGCAAAATCGACCAGAATTACCCAATTGCGGTTGACACGTAATCAGCAGATTAAATTAATCGGAGGTGGAAATTGCGTGTAATATATAGCGGTTAAATGAAGCAAAAATCAATGAACAATTTGTCCCAAAAATCGGTGCGAGTTCAGTTCTTGTTGCATTCAACCGTCATTACATGCAACGTTTCACGTTACGTCATGGTTCTAGTAATTCACGGGCACGAGCGAATGAATGCGAACGTTATCATACCATCTGGAAAAATTGTACCGGTCCATATTTGATCTCCAGTATACTGTACAAGAACTTTAATGTCGTTCTTTTGTGGTTTTAACATATAAACATCCCACGTCTTGACAGTTACTATTAAAATATTAGCGGAATGGTGCCACTTCATCGACTGAATAATAAACAAAAAATTATTAATAAAGAGCTATAGACAATTATGATTTAAAGGAGCAACTGTTCTTCACAGCAATGGTTTTATACTTTTCATCTTTCCTCTTTTTCTTCTATAATATCTAATTAAATAGCTGTTTTGTTTTAAGTGTGCAAAGTGTATATACAACTATAAAGAACAAATTTAGTAAATGCTGTGTAAGGAAACGCTCACGATAATGTCATTCTCCAAAGTAGTTTCCCAGACGCAGGTCTTGTCGCTTATCTTCCATAATTGTATTTTGCCATACTCAGTGCCTGCAGCGACATACTCATCGTTGTAGTTAAAACCAACAACTCTGGTAGCAAAAGGCATATCGATATAGAAAATACTGTCGCCCGTATCAGTGTTCCAGACGTATATCCGGTCGTTCAGGTCTATTGTTACCGCCAGTTCACCATTCTTACTTAACGAGCCGGAATCCACTCTGACTTCAAGACCTGTGATCAGTTTGAAAGATGAGTCAACGTCTCGCGTGCGTTAATCGCGAGGGGGAAACCGCCGACCAAAATTCTGTACACCAATGCCCACTAATGCCCAGTGGGCATTACTTTATCTTCTTATCTTATTTTATCTTATTTATTTTATTTTATATTATGTTATCTTATTATATCTTTATAATGCCCAGTAGTGTCGCAAATCTGTACACCACAATGCCCTCAGCGGTTTCCCCCTCGGTTAATCGGTTTCGCGCGGAATTAAGGTGGGTTTCTTACCGTACTCGTAGCGAAAGACGCACGTAGCATCATCCACCACACTTTCCTCAGGGACGAGCTCGTTATTGGAAAGCGAGTCGTCCGAACTGCTCTCGTCCACAATCTGCTCATTATCCGAGTAGACAGTCACCTTGTCTGAAGACTGCTTGCGACACATGTTTCGTATCTATCGAAAGAATCGTAATGAATTTAGTCAATTAACTGGCAAGGCTAACACCGACAAGTACTGTTTATCGAAGTACGTACATCTACGATCGAGCAAAGGCAATTTTCGATATTCTAAAATCTAGGTTCCCTCCTGTGTTGGAACCAAAAACGATACTGACGCACGATACTCGTGCCACGTAGCCCTTGATGTTGCTTGCTAAAACCAAGAGTTGGAACATTTCTTCAAAACTACCCCCTACTCCATTTTCTGTTTATTTATTTTCCTTCACCACCGTAGTCATATATCAATGTCATTTTGAGCGCGGTCCACTTGTATTTTCCTTTCAATAAAGGTCAGAGAAGAAAAATGCTTCGACGCATTCCCTAATAGCGCAATATTGGGAAATAATGTAAATCTAGTATTCCAAATATTGCTTCAATATTGTAAGATGGGCGCCTCCTCTTATTTAGCTAATATGTCTATTTAGCAATATTAGTTTAATATTGTATGAATTAAACCAATATTCTTATTAAATTGCTAAGTATCGGCCAACGCACTTCCGATATAAATCTAATGTTATATCTTTATTATCGTGCAATAGTTTATTGCATGGCCAACATTGGCTTTACATTGGACAATAGCCCAGTGAGAAATGATTCGTTGAGACGATGTCGAATCAGCATCAATTTGAAGATGTCGATGTCGATATCGATTCGGCATCGTTTCGACATCAATCGACGAGTCATTTCTCGCTGGGATCGGCCGATCGGCACTGTGCTACTAGGGATTTGTATCTTGATTTGTATACTCCGTCCAGTGAGAAAACATTCCTGCTCGGGCCGATTAGATAAAAATTCGTCCGTGGAAGTCGCAGAATGACTGTGGAAAACTCTTCTCCGTGCTGTCTTCACGTATACTATACGTTATTCTTTTCTTACCTTGTAATAAAGAAAGAAGGGGGAGAAAACGCTTCGAAGCATTCAACTCAACTGGACCTGGACAACTGGACATACAGACTATTGGTTAGTCATAGCTGCCTCGGTCCAGTTACCGGATCAAGGGAGATAAAAGAGAATAAGTCAATTGGACCACAGCCTGAGTGCAGAAAATTTGGTGTCTTCCTGCACTGGTGAACTAGTGCAGTAAGCTATAATGAGAGAAAATCAGTGAATACATGTATAGTTCACTGGAAAAAATATACTGGTTTTATTCTAACTTATTGCAATAGTTCACCAGTGTAGCAACAGGAAACAAGCCTATGGTGTACACCGTAGATGCGTCGCTCTATCTTCATTATCTGTGCAATGAAGACAAAAAGATGTTCACTGTATAGTCGCATGTCCGCGATATGCGAAAATTTCGTATAATCCCGGAAGTCCCCGCGGAACTGTAACGCCTTCATCGATCCACCCACTGAAATTAAATTTGAAATCGAATGAAACGGGATTTAAAACCGGTATTCATAGTCCGTTCTTATATTTAAGATCATAAATATACTCTTAATGTGTTTTTAACCAATCACAGAGCCGTATTAGCCTCTTAAGACAACACTTAGGATGATATTGAAATAAGAATCGACTATGAATACCGGCCACGGTCTGATCTTATATTCGAGACAGTCTTGAATTTACCTAAAGATGCTGTATGAAACATTTTATTGGCTACGGAGTATTTAAAGATGATCTTAAGACGGTCTTGAATACAAGATCCGACTATGAATACCGGCCTAAGGGTCGAGGATGTTACGAGTCCTCGTTATAAAGAGTATTTCCTTTTTCCTTGTTACAAAGATTGTGTGATACGTCAAGTGCAAAGGATCGCAAATACCGTGAGTCCCGATTATAAAAGAGTAAAATAGAAAACAGCGTACGTGCCAACGATCAGCTTTTATTCAACAGCTATATCGAGACTATCTTAAAAGGAAATGCAACGTTGTTAATCGCGTAACAAGCTTTCTGTACATATTTGAACTTTATGTTAATATGTTATATATATTATATATATATTATATATGGCACATTCACACACCATGCGCAATATTGCTGTAACGATCCGTGGCAATATGTTATATACAGATGTTTGAACGTAAATGAAGAGAGTATAAGAGCACTGCATAGATTATTGCAACGCACAACGAAGTATTTACACGAATCCTTATATATTTTAATTTAGAATCAGAACTCGGTCGAGACATCACGCTATCTGGATGTTCTATCTATACCGTAGAAGTTCATCTAACTCGCTCAGCTGCAAACTGCGTGTTTCTCTTTTTCATTAAACACCTAAATGTGTCTCTATTATTCCGCCTTCAGCGATTTCTTCTCTTTTCTCTTGATAGGATTTTTCTTGCAGTCGCTGTATATATTGTTGAGATCGAACGCAGCCTTCACGTTGTCCTAAGAAAATTTAGCGAATAAATAAGAGAGAATTGTCCAAGTTAAAATTTTAACAAGTTCAAGTGACGAGACACACCAGCGAGAAGAGAAACTTGACAAGCTTCCCTTTGTGATCCGCGTATGGACGTCGCTCTACCTCCTTGCCGTTCTTGAAGAGTATCAACGTCGGCAGCTGCTTGCTCGTGCTAGCGTCGCTGATGTGATACTTCGCCGCGGCGTCCGGATACCTTCCGACGTCCACTTTACCGAACTTAAAGTTCCCCAGCGCATACCTAAATCAACGGTTTCCAATCATGACAGATGTACAGAGCGCGTTCTCCCCCGAGTGCGGCTCGGAGAGATTAGACTGCGATTCAATTAGATCACGCCTTACTCTGCGGAGAGCTCGGAGAATATCGGCGCGAAAGTCACGCAGGCTGGATTCCACGCGGTGTAGAACGCCACCAGCCAGGCCACTTTGGTGTCGCGCTGCAGCTCCTCCTGCAGTCCGTCGGCGCCGCGCAGATAGACGACGTTCTCAGGCCCCTGATACGTCGGCTCTGGCAGCACCAACCCACACACTGCAAACGCAAAGTGACTGCACATCCGTTTGCGACGCACAACGGTCTATTCGTAAGATGGGGGGGTTTCCTGAAGGCCCGGTCTACAATGAGCCGTTAGCAAGGCCCCCGCCGTTTAATTGGCTCCGTGGTTTGAACGGTCCACGCTCTCCCGTGCTAACCAAGTAGCCGAATTCGTTTTTCGTTTGCACCCGGCCCCGCTTAGCTTAGCACTGGCTCTGGTCGTTAGTCATTAGTCAAAAGTCTGAACTGTACGCTGATCCTTTTCCTTTCTGGGTGGAGGAAAAAGGACCGACATACAGTTCCGACTGACATCTCATCGTAGACCGGGCCGAAGTCTCTGGCCTTACGTATAAAAATAAATGCAAATAGAATGCCCATCCGCACGTCCGCGTAGAACCACAGGATCAAGTTGGCCACCTTGGTGTACACAAAGCTGGACGTCAGGTAGTTTATCATGGTCACGCTGCCGGTCTTCCTCGTCCTAATCATGATGACGATTATGAGGAAGAAGAGGATCTCCGATTCTCTCTGAAAGTACATGTGCTTGTTAACCGGGTGGGTGCCCCGCGGGACGATCGCGGGCGTCGCTGTAAAGATCGGCGGTCACTCACCCCATCGAACTCGCAGTCGTCTTGAGAAAATATGTAATTGCAGACCACGGGAAGGCGCTTGAAGAGGATGTAGGAGACGCTGAGGAAGATGTTTATCAAATAGTACGGCTTGACGAGCAACTTCAGATCCTTCCTGAACGACATTTTTCGCAATTCTTACGACTCGCGACAATACAGTCGGTAGATTACGCGCGCCAAGTTGCGCCCGCGAGGTCGTATTGACTCTGTCAGACGATTATTGTGCGATCCGTCGCGCGGGGAACGCCTGTTCCTTCCCACGACGATCCTCGAGGGCGATCACTATCTCGTGTACATGGTGAGAGGGGGTCGTCAGCTGTTCCGCAGGGACTTGTTCATGTGGACGAGCTGACGTGGTCGACGGACTTTGAAAAGAACAGTCGAGAACCGTCAGAAACGGGCGCCTCCGTTTTGTACGTGTGTCGCTTCGGCCGCGCGCGTAGGTGAACAACGGGTTACACAACGCGACCGCGACACGACACGCGTATCGCAAATGTGTCAGACTCCAATTCGTGTGGCCCTCGGGATTTATCGTCGAGCTGTGCGGTTGAGAACCAGTTGAGAACGGCCCACCGGCTCTAGGTAAATCGCCGCGGATTATCGGGCGAGCCCGCGGTGGGATAACAGTAGGCATTGACAATGGATGTGTTCGAAAATGGATTTAGTTACTGCCAGTGAAAACAGTATAGTTGGTAGCAATGAAAATTACTGGTGCTGCGTTTTTCGCACGCCAGTAAAGTCAATAAGGCTGGGTCTACATTGGATGTCGTAAGTCGAATAATG
>NW_011967186.1:458538-483621 GCF_000949405.1 Vollenhovia emeryi
CTAGAACTTGGACCAAGTTCTAGCATCGTGGACACAGGCCTTTAGAAAAAGGAAGATAAACTCTGAACTAGTACAACTATAGTTCAGCTATAAAAAATAGACCCAACATGTCTTCTGGGACACTCTATACATAGGGTCTGTTCTTTATAGCTGAACTGGCTGCACTTATCTTTCTTCTTCTAACGTGGAGAGAAAAAGATAAACTCTGAACTAGTGCGGCCAGTTCAGCTGTAAAGAACAGACCCACGATCACACACCGACGTCCACACACGTGTCGAGACGGTGATTGGCGCCGATGCAATGTTTACATGGGTCGATACACTCCATACAAAAAGAAAACATTGACAACATGATAACCTAAATACAATGTCCGGGCGTAACGGTTCAGTAGATCTGAATAAATCCAACGGACAACTTGCGAGACAGAGGAAAGCAGTAAGTTCTCACTGTGCCGGTCTGTAACAACAATAAATTATATTGTCGCCAAAACACTATCCGATCGCAGCGCCCATACTATCAGTTATTTGTTACGTGCTTATCAGCGATGATAAGCATGATATTTCATCCCTCCTGCTGTATATAGTACAAAGTTGGCTGACTATTTAATGCCTGCGCAGGCACCGCGCACCTTCAGAAGCAACGGACAGGATGGGGCTCGCCGGCTTCGTGGGAATTTTGTTGCTGTTGGAAGCTTGCTCGCTCGTCCACGTAGTTCGGCCCAACTGTCTCAACAGTAGCTTTCCTGTGATAGTGATCACCTGGGATTATAAAGACGCGACGGAGAAAGGTACATTGACCCGTCTGTCAGGGGTAAGGGAGATAAGCACGGGGAGCCTCTGGTAATTCGAGACACTCGGCACTTTCCATTTACTGACACAAGTATCATTGTGTCATTGTTGTTCACTGATTGTTGAGAAAAGACTGACGCTTGTGTCGACCTGTGTCGCTAATTGGAAAGCACTAATTGCCAATTGTTTAAGCATGGGACGTGATACATAAACAGAAGAGGAGCGCTCTGGACGCGATAGAGGAAGGATGTTCCCTGTGCGAGGAGCAGCGATGCAGGAAGACGGTGGGATTCGGCGGCAGTCCGGATGAATCCGGGGAGACGACGCTGGATGCTGTCATCATGGACGGGTAATGAGGGCAGACGAGGGCGTGGCTTTTCTTGCTTCGTTGAATTTACATCAGTGATACGAGACTGCATTCCTCTCAACAGAGTGACGATGGACGTAGGCGGAGTGGGAGGACTGCGAGACGTGAAAAACGCCATCTCGGTCGCCCGCAAGGTGCTGGAGCACACGAAGCACTCCTTGCTGGGCGGAGACCTGGCCACGGAGTTCGCCGTGAACATGGGATTCAAGAGAGAGTCCCTGCAGACGGACGAGTCCAGGGAGATGTGGGAGCAGTGGAAGAGCAACAAGTGCCAGCCCAACTTTTGGAAGGTATCGAGAAGAGAGAAGCCCACGCTCTTGTCTTATCTTAGGGTCAATTTTATATCTTACACTATAGCGAAAATGATAAAAGTGAATAGCTTTGTCTCTTTCTAAGAGGACAGTTAGAAAGAGACGAAGCTGTGGCAGAATTGATGCCCAGAATTGATCCCCTTGTCTTAGGGTCTGAGTAGAATGGCTGTCTTGTACTCTTCGGACACAAGACAGTTATTGTGCGTTACTTTAAGACAAGGACTTAAAACGTAAAACATTGCTGAGTACAAGACAGCCGTTCTGCTCAGGCCCTTGTGGATACTAGTAGTCTTTCTGGGGGGTTTTCTTTTTTAAAAGAACGTCGCGCCGGATCCAACAACCAGCTGTGGGCCATACCACGCGAAAGACGTAGAAGACGACGACGGTGTATCAATAGGAAGCGAGGAGAATCACGATACGATAGGTGTGCTCGCGATAGACTCGCAGGGACATACGGCAGCTGGAACGTCCACGAACGGCGCCAGGAACAAGATACCCGGGCGCATCGGGGATTCTCCTATCGCGGGTGCTGGCGCATACGCCGAACAGTACGTCGGTGCGGCAGCCGGTACCGGCGACGGAGATATTATGATGCGATTTTTGCCGAGGTATTCGCGCCACTTGCCAATATAAATATATTGGCAATCTCTCTTTCTTTCTAATGAAATATAAATTACACATTTAAATTTGACCTGAGCCTTAGATCTTCTACTTTAATTTAATACTCGCTATCTAGGATCCTAGTAATACAGTTGTATACTTTTCGTAGCTTCCTGGCGGTGGAGGAGATGCGCTATGGAGCAACGCCGAGTGTCGCTGCTAGGAATGCGATTAATAGAATCGCCGCGTATTATCCTGACTTCTTCGGTGCGGTGATCGCGTTGAACGCACAGGGAGAGTACGGAGCGGCGTGCAACGGGATGGCCGCGTTTCCTTATTACGTCGCGAATCCCACTCTGGGCCCTAAGCTACTTTCGATTCAATGCAGTAACTATGATCCAAAATGTCACAAGAACGACGAAACTTGTTAATTTGTATGTTTGGTGATTTTTCAAGGTGATGCGAGGCGATGTACACTTTGAATAATCGGACGGGATTTTTCAGAAATCCCGTCCGGTTATGTTAAGGACATACTGTGTCGTCTAGCATTCCTAGTGATATTAGTGTAAATGTTATATTATAACTCCGAGATATTAAGTAAAGGAAACTGTGTAAAAGAAAGAGAGCTTCGCAAGTGCAGCGCAGCTATCAGGAAGCGTGTTTCGAGACAGAGATTTCTTACGGTATATTTTAAATGATAAATAATGAATTTAATTTATCTTAACACTCCAAAAATTTTATAAATATGTATAATTTCTTTTATATGTAAAAGGTAGATATTGTATGTGATTTTCGTGTTTTAAAAATATATCGTATACGTGTGATGGCAAAAATTTCACCAATTATCGATTGCAATTTTGTCATAAAAATTGACATTACGTACGTTTTAAAGGTAGGTAACTGATTTGCGTACAATCGACAAAGTCACTCGCAACTTCGCCGATCGTACGCAAATCAGTTGCCTACCTTTCCATCACAATATCCGCGATATTAATTACCGATAAAATTTAAAATTCTCAAAATATCGAACAAAGAATCGTGGTAAATACGCGAGGCGTCGTCAATTAAGTTGGAGAATTTCAATCGCGCAAATCGACTCCCTCGGCGATACATGAGACGCGTTTACTTTTTCACGCGGGTAAATTCCGCGCGCGTTCCTCGGCGCGGCGGCTGCGCGCGGAGCAGGGCGGGCGACCGTGTTCGCGCAGTTCCTAGTCAGGTTAGCTCGGGTTAGGTTAGGTTATGTGTCACCGTGCAGATGGAAAATATTCGCGTCTGATCGCATTCGCCGAAGATGATAAGGGCCCGCGAGGACGCGCGAGCGCTGGAACGAGTTAAATGTACACGCGCGCCCCGCACGCAAGCCCCCGAGACCGTCGTCTTCCCGGCCCGCCGCGCGCGCGAGCAGCTGCCCTAATAGGAGGAACCGAGTGCACGGATACGCGTCGTCAGCGTGTCTCGCGCGGAACGCCTGGGCATGGATTATGCAACGGTCATCGACGACGCGGTCAGGCAGTTTTACTCGGTGGGCAACAACGAGGCGCACTCATGGCTCCTACAGGTGCAAGCCTCCCCCGAGGCCTGGCAGTTTGTCTGGCAGCTTTTGGACCCTTCCAAGGTACCTGTCTGCCCGTTCGGCTCTTCCTTTCTCCCTGCTCCGCAAAACTCGCGACTCTCCTCTTGCTACGCGTCGCCTCCCTTGCGACTCGTCGCGACGTTTCCCAAGCTGGTTCCCACTCGCGGGGCACTGCAATTTAGGTCGAACCTGATTGTTGCTCCTGGACCGCAGTCAACTCGATGCCTCAAAGCGTTCTTTCCACACAGCACTTCTTTAAGAAGTTTATACATACGTGTTGTTTGGGTTCTTTCTTCTTCATAGACTTAATATATCTAGACCAAGCGTTTGCCTTTATTTGACCAGCGGTGGAGGTCTGGATATATTATGCCCATGTTCTTGTTTGAAGGAAGGGAGAAGAGTGCATTTCGCGGCATTTATACGAACCGCAGCTTGGGACTTGAAAGTAGTAAGAGGATGAGTCGACGATAACAGACCGAGTGCTTTAAACGGATACGAATCTGCACAGTGGGCTCTTTTCCTTTCTGTCTATATGTAAACGAGACCTGTTCTTTGCAGTCATACGAAGTGCAATTTTTCGCGGCGACGACTCTGCACGCAAAGATATCGAAGCAGTGGAATGAAGTGCCTGAAGCTGAGTATCCGGTGTTAAGGGAACGTTTGCTCAATAGTGTGAGAAGGCCCAACATCCCCTTATGCATCCTTATAAAGCTTTGTCAATCGGTAATACACTCTTCGCATTGTCGTCTAGGGAGGCAAGAGCCAGGATTGGGAAAGTTACTTTATAAGTATCTGGTTGCAGTTTTCTCGCTAAATATGTAACTAGTTACAGTTACAAGTTACCAATTCTGAAAAGTAACGCCTTACAGGTATTCAAAAAGTAGCGATCGTAACTTTGCAGTTACTTTCCTGCAATGACAATAAAAATATCAAGTCTACATTCGAATTGTAAAGCGTTGATAAAGGCATTTATGTGCAAAGACCTAGTGCAATCTGCGAGAATTTAAAAAATGTATAAAGTAACTATTGATGTAACTATTAAATTAGTTACTGGTTATCGAAAAATGTAGCTGAGTTAAGTTACAGGTACAGAAAGTATTAAAGTTAAGTTAGAGTTACAAAAAAAAAAGTAACTGTAACTTTGTTACAAGTAACGAGTTACTTCCCAACCCTGATAAGAGCGCGCTGTGAACAAGCCATTATCTAACGTACACTGATTTCAGTTAGCCGCATTTGTGGCCAATGTTTACGGTGTAGAAAACAGGGAACAGGATAGGAACATAGTCGACGAATTGTTCGATATGTTACCCTATAATTCCCCGTCCGGGTTAGAATTACTGCTTCGAGTGCTCTCGGCGCTTCCCGTCGAGGTAAGATGTAAAATATAGGCTGCTTTCCGGCCCAACCGGAGGTTGAGAGTTTAACTTTTACCCCTTGGCAAATTTCAACTGACGGCGAACTTGCGATAATTTCCAGTACGAGAAGCGACAAGTAGCGAAGATTGCCAAGCTACGGGGAGCTCCTGTCAACCTGATCAACAGCTGGTGCCAAACCGCGTGGTTCTTGCAGCGGGTCTTCACGATGTGTAACCCGGATTCTCAAGGCAACGACGAAGTGTTGTACTCCCTGGGACTGGAATGCGCTCAGTCGTGGCTCAAGATTGGCCAGCTGTGTTTGGAGACCATCGGCCAGATCTATCCCTATTTGTTAGTGGCCGCAGCTCATTACGCACCTAATAAGTAAGTTGCGTTATTGAAGGGCCGATTAAATATCGTAAACTTAACTGTGCATTAACAGAGAAAGTATGCAATATAATAAGTGGGTCACCGAATTGTTCATTAAAATCGATTCTCTTCGTTGAAGGGACGAGAATCATGGCGACGATGAGAACACCAAGAACTGGGATGTGGTGCAAGATTGTTTGATCATCGTCGTAACGCACTATGAGCTTCACAAACGGCCGCAGACGTTCTGGGAGTGGGCCAGGAGTTTGGTGCTGATGGCGAAGCAGTACAACAGAAAATACTTCTGCGAGATATTAACCGCCATCGGAGAGGCTCACAGTCGAGCGTTTCTGATCGCCCTGGCCGAGAACTCGAACGAGGCGCACACGTGGACGGCAATGGGGCTGATAGATCTGCTACTGGAGTGCTCGGAACTGGAGGGACGTTATCCCACCGACGAGACGCGCAGCTGCATCCCGTTTGGATTCTGGTACGCGTTACAGGACGATCTCGCCACGCTGGATCAACCGTTGGAGAATCGGGCTCTGGAGGCGCTGAAACCGATTTACTTTCGATTGGCCGAGGCGTTGCTGCGAAAGTCAACGTTACCCGCGTCTCCGAGCGAGAGGGGAGACGCGGAAGATCGCGAGCTTTTCAGATGCTACAGGCAGGATGTGGCCGACACTCTGGACTATTGCTACAGCGTACTCGGCAGCGATCTGCTGGCGTTTCTCGGACAGAGATTGAGCCTCGCGGAATCACCGTGGACCCACATAGAATCAACGTTACACGCCTTCAAAGCTCTATCCGAGAGCGTCGGTACCCAAGAGTACAATTACATCCCTGCGCTGATAAACTTGATTATCGTTTACATACCTTACCATCTCTATCCCGAAGAGGTACGTGCGATCGTTCTTGGAAGTGACGAAGAATTGCAAACCACATTTTTTTCTCCCTTTCTGCATTTTCGAAGTAATTCACTTTCGTGAATCGTTTCCTTCGCCAGAAATTAAATAACAGACAAATAACTTAATTGCTAGTGTTGAATATATAACTGGCTATAGTTTGATTAGAAGAAATTTATTGCGAAAATATGACCTCAGCCTTTTTTATAATAAATGTCTTCTAATTAAACTAGTGTCAATTATGTCGAATAATTGACGATAATTATTTGTCTTATGATTTCCTTTCGGCCAACTCTTTTCGACGATCTTTGCCTAAGGAGACACGTTTGTACATTCTCATAAGTAGTCGACTCATCGAACACAGGTACTAACGTGCGCCTGTTCAACGCTGGGCGCTTACGCCGAGTGGATAGGAGAGCATCCGGAGCCGTGGCTGGAGAAGGTGTTGCAGCTCGTCACTCAGGGACTGACCAGAGGCTCCACGACAGCGCCGTTCGCGAGTATGGCGCTGAAGGACCTGACGAGGGAGTGCGGGCCGTATCTCGCTCCTTACGCGCCATCCATTCTTCACACCATCAGTCAGACGCTGCCGAATGTCGAGCCTGGCGGCGGGGAGGGCTTGCGGCTCATGTACGCGGCCGGAAAACTGCTCAACGTGTTGTCATCTATGGAGGAGCAACTGATGCACCTGGAGGCGACGCTGGGATTGTGCGTGACGAAGATCAAGGAACTGTTGGAGCAGTCATTGTTCACGGCGCGGCTTGGCGTGACGAATTATCTCAAGATGGTCACCATGTTCTTCAGCACGATCGAGGGTGCGATCGGCAAGGCCGTGCTGGACGGCGTGCTGCCGGTATTCAATCAGATCATCACGCATCACGAGTGGAGCCAGGATAACGCCACGTTGGAGGCGATGCACATGTGCGCGCAACGATCCCTGTCGGCGTTGCGACAGCCGGAGATCGAGGCGCGGCCTCTGCTGCCAATCCTGTCGACCTCCTACAAGATCTGGCCACATCCAGCCGCGTTAAATCTGCTCAAGCAGCTCGTGCTTCTGTTCGGCAGAGATCCGGACAACATTGTGAGTCCGGTACTCGCGGAAATGAGCTTGCTGACTTTGAATGGCGTCAAAGTGTGTAGGTCGGTACAGGGCGACCTGTCCGAGTGGTCAGACCTTATGGAGGCGTACATGGGCGTGCTTGCGCAGATCTGCAAGAAGAACGCCCGGTTGTTGCTGCAAATCCCAGATCAAATACCGGACATGCTGCAATGCGGTGAGCGCGATGTCTCGTCGATGTATAAATATTTAAAAAAAAGAAAGATCGCCGTACAATGCTCACGTTATCTCTTCTTACAGGGATTACTTGTCTGACGCTCCCGGAGACGGCGACGGCTAAAGCGGCCGGGCATTTTCTTAGTCACGCGATTGTACAAAGCCCGCACCTGCAGACATTTATTCAACCGATCGGACTGGAACTTGTCGCCGCAATTTTGCATTGTATCGGTAAGCAGAAGACCTCGGGATATACGCGTCTGCGTACGTTGAGTCGTTCATTCAAACGCTCCTATTAATTTCTCTCTTCATTTCTATCAGGCGGAGCAGTGCCTCACAATTTAGAGCCTCACGCCGAGGTTCTGCTAGCGTTGAACAAAACTTGTCCGGAATGGACCGCGCAATGGTTACGCGCCGGGCTAGAGAATCAAAAGAACCTTGCTACAGTGTTGCAGAAGGAAGACGTCACGCGCATTTTGCGCGAAAGAACGAATAAGAACCGACTTTGCGACGTACTAAAGGAATTCAGTAGTCAATGCCACCAGAAGATGAATATATGACAATAGAACTTTCGTGATGCCAACTGACAAATCCTATTGTATGAAATGTCCGACTTAAGATATGTATTACACAGAAATTAACATAATTTATCTCTTCATAATAAACGCTGTATAATGTATATAATTGTTTTATACAGTTTTATGCATTTACTTGGCGATTGTAAAATATTAATCGATCGTGTCATAAAAGCGCTTAGTGTGCTGAGCACAAAGGTCCACGTCGTGCAAAGTAAATAACGATAATAAAAGGAATATTTATAGTACACATAGTAAAAATATAGAAACACGAGAATAATACACATACATCCAATTCCTTTTTGTGTTCCGAGAACAATGAGGATATCGAGGTATATGTATAATTATTTTGAATTCTTTAATCCTTTTAGGAGTATGTGCAGTTTTTACCGAAGCAATTTATGGCGAACGAAATATGTTTGATTCCCAGAACGTGGATAAGAGAGAGTTGAAACATTATAACAATGTAATAACAATAATGGTTTGATTTTCTTAAAGGTTTGGAAATGAGAAAGATACATATAATCGATCGAAAGTAATATACGAGGTCAAGGGAGATTGCGAAATATATTTGGCAACTTTACTGCGCTTTCTTTATTGTATAGCAAGATCGAAACATACCGATGGAGTTAATGTTTCTGTTTAATTTTGATTTCTGTTTGCAATACAGAAAAGAGGAACAGAAAAATTCACCGAAGATATACATTTCTATTTAGGGACTTGATATCACTTTCTCAACGTCTTACATATACCACACATTTAATATTGCCTCGTATTATAACGTTTATATGCAAATCGACGAATATGTTGCAATAAAAATCGGCATTTCATCGGTTCTCTAACTATCGTGATGCATTATTAAATTAAATAATATAATAGATCTTCTGTCCAATACGAACTGAAATACTCTTAAAAAAACGACATGTTCCTTCAGATAACGTCAAAACTAATACAAACTGATTATTATGCACACACGCGATATACTTTACAATAGAAACTAAAATATACCGCAAGCAAAAAAAATAACTACATAATAAAGGTATCGAAACCTTAATTTAAAATGTCTCCATATTTGTGCATATATTATGCTAAAATATATAGATAAATAATCTCCAACTCTTCCGACCAATTGCAAACTTACTTGTCTTCTTGATGGTATATCGTGAAATCAAGACACAAAAAGTTATCAGTACAAATGGTACACTGCACCGTGAGATGTCAACAATTAAAAGTAAAGCAGTCCTTTGCGATACAAAATAATAATTCTCGCTTATATATTCTTTACATTGTACGTTACGTATATAAGTTCAGTGCGTGTATATACATTTTGACTTGAAACGATCGGTCATGTTATTTCGTGCACGGACATGCGATTGTATGTAAGTACGAAAAAACATTTGGGTGCGTCAATATAGTCTTCAAAATGAACCGTGTAATATTTGGCCCGTTGGAAATCTTCGGGAAAAAAATGTCTACTTATTTTTATTATAAAATGTAGAAAACGAACGATGGTTGGGGGGGGGGAGGATGGATCGATATAATTATTTTATATGTACATATAATTTGCAAAGATCTACCCCGCCCCTAGAGATAAAGCAGAATTTTCACTTGGGGGGTTCACCACCATTTGATAATGGTGGTGCGCCGAATTTCGCGGCAACGCGCGACTTCCTGGGTTTGGACGATTTCCCTGCATTTTGCTGCGGCTGTTGCGACGGCTGTTGCTGCTGCTCGCTCGACGTCTTCTCTCTGGCCTTATGTACAACTTCCGATTTCTGTTTCTGTACGCCAAAAACGTGACAATCGACCAATTCGATCACAAATATCAACGCGACAAAAAGAAACGACTTGACTTTGGTTTACGAACCTTGGGCAATGTTTCCTCTTGTTTCTGTTGCTGATGCGCTTTAGGACTGGAGCTCTTCTTCGCATTCGAATTCGTCTCCTTCGAGGCTTGTTGTACGCTGGCGTTCCTACTCTTTTTCTGAGCTTGCAAAGGAACGAACGCAGTGCTGTTCCTAATCTCCACCTTCGGTCCGTTCTGAGGACCTTTCTGTGGCCCTTGATATTTCACTTGCGGCTGCGGCTGCGGCTGCGGCTGCGGCTGCGGCTGTGGCTGCAGCTGCCTGCCTTGGCTATACGATGCGATTTGCCCGAATGGTGGATTCGGTGGCAATTTCGGATTCCACTTTGGATAAAACAAGTTAGGCTGCATGGGCAAGTTCTGCGGGACTGGCGGCATTTTCATGGGGCCCATAGGAGGCGGCATCATAGGAGGCCGGATATTTTGGATCCAGTTGTTTTGTTGCATATTAAACCACTGGGGCGTCATTACTATTTTCGTATCCTGCGCCGCCTTGTTCAAATTTAATGCCTGAGACACAGGAAGCGCCATTAACAAAAGAAGCAAGAAGAAAGGAAACTTTTCATATACTTATTGTTTTTGTAATTACCTTGTATGCCTTTTTCGCAGCGTTCTCCGCGGCCTGCTCGTGAGTGCTGCAGGGATCGCCTTTGAAAACCTTGGAATTTTCCACCATCACGTGGGCGGTAATCAAATTTGTCTTTTCGTCAGCAATGTAATTGTACTTCGGTACGCCGGCACCGTTGTACGAGTAGTGTCTCAACAATTGCGAGCTGTACCAGACCGGATTTACCTTCTCCTTTTTCTGTTCGGTTCGCCGAGCGTGCTGAACAAACGCGTATACATGGTTAAATTATCGTACAACATAGGCGCGAGCGTGCGCGAACAGAATATTAAATGCATACATCGAACAACTGTTGTACCAAAGGTGGAGTGTTCAAGTTTGTTTGATCCTTCTGCAAAACTGCCGCTGTCTGAGGCGTCCCCGGGGGTTGCGGCGTAGACTGTTTATGTTCCTGCTTACTCGTTTGCGCATTTACATCAGGAATCTTCAGCATAGCTTTCAAAAACGCGCTAGGATCTTGCGGCTGTAACACGACGACCTTTTGGAAACACATTTCGACGAAGCGGAAAGAATTTAGAAGGTACAATGTTTCATCAGTGCTTACAGACTGCACGTTGTGCACATTGTGATTGTTGCTGAATGGCTTGACTTTCGCCACAACTGGACTGGCTGCCACCTTCTCCGGCGGTCCGTTCGGCTTCTATCGCGCAGCAAGGAAAGCCGTACAGCTTGTGAAACAAACCACGTTACTCTACGTCGCTACACTTACCTGTATCTTGTGCAGTTCGTTCCACAGCGCTTGAAATTCGGACGCTTGATTAGGCGGCGCGTTCTGAGGAGCCTGTTGGAACGCTTTGCACGGTATCATTTTCGGGCTTACTTCTATCATGCCGTGTTGCGCCATACCCATACGAATGTCGTGATTCAATTTCTCGAGTCCCTTCTTAGCGAGTTGCATCTGCGGATACGTCTTCGCCGTCGACTGATCGTTATTCTTGCTGGGAGAGGCGGAATTCGCCGTTGCTTGCTTTCGGTATTCCGCCAATTCGTTCGCCGGATTCCCCTGCTCCGTTCTCTCGCCGAAACTGATGTTTATGAAGTCCGTGCTTGCCAGACGATAACCGCGAAACTGGGAGCAGCCGCTTAACGTAAGTCCGCCTGCAATACAACGCGCGAACGTGGAGTATTCCATAAAAATTGACGCCCGCCGGAAAGCCGTGCGTTTCTCACCCATGAAAGGCTTGTCGAACAGAACGTCGTATGTGGTGTCAATCGGACTGTTTCCCTTTCGTATTCCTATGATGGTGCCCACAAACCCGAGCGGTACACTAAAACCGTTTCTGACGCAGCGGATTCTGTCGAACAAACGATTTTGGGAATATGGGTCGGGCGGCACGCTACGAAGGTGCAAGCCCGGCTTGTAAAGCAACTGGGGCTTCACTTGCAGGAAAATAGTCTTCGACGTGGCCTTCTCCGCCTTCAAGCACTCCTCCACCTCCTCCTCGATCTGCTTCACCAGGTCCGTTTCGATGACGTCCATCCCGCAAGCGCGACTCTCCAGGCCGTGCAGTTGCGTCTTTAGCCAAGCAACCGTATCCTTCAGGTCATCCGATCTACAACGTTCACGTTGCGTTACACTACGTTGTATCACGTATATTTTACAACGTATGTAAATACGCAATGTACCCCTTTTCGAATAGCTCCTCTTCTTGGAAAATGTCATTCGTTACATTTTGCGCCAGGCGTTCGAACAAATTAGGACACTGCGACATGTAATTCCGAATCAGGTCGATCGCTTTTGTACTGTACAACCATTGGCTGTTCTCCTTCCTAGTATAACCGGGCACCTTTGAACATTTCGAGAGATTGAATAGGGGAAAATGACTCGGAATATACATTACCAGTTACATTTATAAAGTTATATTCGACATAACGAGTTAAATTTGTACACCTCTTACCTCTTCATTACGTTTGTTGAACTTCAAATTCAGCCCAAGGTTATACTTGGAAAGTTCCTCGTTCGACGACTGTACCACATAAATCGTCCCAGTGATCCTGCTTAAGAGATGACTGCTTATTCCAAGGCGCTGCGCGGCAATACTGCCGTGCATATATCGCGTCTTCTGTTGACCATAGGATTTCTTAAGCGTCTCGAATGTCAGCCCCTTTACGGTCTTTATAGAAATTTTGATTCTGCGCGACTTCGAAGCGTCCTTATTTTGCATCACCTGTGGATTCACAAAATCTTCTCAGGCAAACCATCCCCTTTCCAATTAATTCAATCAAGTCCGAGTAATTTAATTAGAAGCATTACTCCCGATACCTAGGGCCAGTCTCACACGGTTAACCGCTAGCCGAAGGTTGATGTTCTGTTCCCTTCTTAGATAAAGATGGGTAGTTGACTGAACTCCGGTTAACAGTTAACCGACATTTGTGAAACTGACCCCCAATGTGAGACGCGAGAAGCGCAATGCGGATTGTACCTCTCCCATCGCGCCGTAATAGGGATGCCCCAACATGAAACAAAAGGTTCCCGGTATAAAAATATCATGCATATTTTCGTAAACTGGCAATTTCTTGCTGTAGACGGAGATATCTCTGACTACAGTCTGGTAAGCGTAAACCGCAGGATATTCGTTCCAATGTTTCTCGACCGTAACTTTCCCCTGGGCGCCGAAAACATATTTGTTGCCCAGGAATACGCGAGTGTACAGCAACACGTCCGTATCGCCGATTTCTACCCCAAGACGTGTCATGTGTCTAGAAGCAAATGTTATATTACACTCTCAGCAATTACTTTATTATAAATGAGAGCGTCAATGATCTTACAATTCTTTGATTTGTTTGCTGTGCGCGTTCCACTCGCTCTTCACGTCCTCCTTTTTCAGATTCTCGTGACTGTAACCGCCGCACGGATTGACTAAACCAAGCTTCGTGTTGCAGTCAGCCACGCCGATCACGAGGGCCTCTTTCAAATGCGGCCACTCCACATACACGCTCTTTCCCAGTAGCTCCGAAGCTAAAGCCGCCAAATTTGGCGTTTGCTTTGGTATTATGGTCAAAATCATATTCTCTCCGACTGAAGGCTGTTGAAATACCTTGACCTAACAAAGACATTTGTATAACAACCTGTTAAGATTCGAAACAATATCAAACTTTAATGTATAAAGTTCCTAATATGAAATAGGGGGGGTTTCTGTCAAATTAACAAGCATCATCTATTGGTTCCACTATGAGTTTGTTGCTCTTGAAGTGAAATCTGTTTAGTGGAAAATTCATTGGTAGATCGTGTGATCGTCGTGAAAGATTTGTGATTGAATTTATATGTTGAAAATTTGCTATCTCACGTTAGAAGCCCAATCTCACGATAGGGGAACTTTCCTCTACGTATATACCTTCGCTTTTTCCAAATGCGCCCGATGATTCAAGTGCCGTAATATAGGAAATCCTGGATAATAAACATCTAGATCAAAACCGGGAGACAGTCCTCTGATCAACTGTTCCCTCGGGACAAAAATGTCGTCGCGACTCATTAACTTTACTTGAGCGTAACTGTTAAAGTCTGGAAAGTATTCTGTTGCCTTGTGAACACTTTGGATCTCGTCACTATACGAGTACAAACACATCGGCCCGTGTTTGTTCCTCGCTGCTTCTTCCGTCGTTAGTCTCGACAAGTGCGGCTGCATAGCTGTCGCAGGCAAGTGGAAACAGTAGAGTACGTTGAGTATATTTTACATCGGCATTTTGGAAGAAAGTTTAAAACTGATTAATATTTTCAGGACGTGAAAGATTATTACTCACAGGCCAACAACAGTTTCTCGTCAATGAACGGGATAAGCACGACTGCTTCCCACTCCTGTCGCTTTCCATTTAGATCAGTTTTAAAATTATGTGGATAATAATTGATAATGGGGGAAGATTCCTCCGTCAATAGCAACTGAAATGCCTCCGGCAAGAGGTCCTTGCTAAATGCAGGTAACACAGCTAGCAACTGTTGAAAGGGTAAGAACGGCTCTCCAAGGTCGAACTCCAGCTTCAGGTCCTTGAAATCCTTTATGTCTGAAATGTACGGGGCGTAATGATGCGGATAGTACCACGACCAGCTGCAACAGCCGTGATAATAGTAATGCAAATTCCACTGTATCGCTCTCACGTAGCCCTCGGCCTGCGAACGTAAAACTTGCCTGGAAATAAAAAGTGCACTCGTGAAAAGGCTGGAAATATGTTAAATTTCACGGACACGCTGCGTAAAATTGTACGTCTACAAGAGTACTCACTCGTCAACGTTCTCATACTCTAACTTGTTCATATAGTAATCTTTCTTATGTTGTACAAATTCCATGTTGTATATGTCACTATCGGACTCGTCATCTATTATTACATCCATATCTCTATACTCTATAAAGACATCATCATCATCGTCAAAATTACCTAGGGACTGTGTTGCAAAGCATTAATTATCACTTATTTAGCTATCTACGCAGCGATCGTTAGAAAACAATTTAATAAGTACCATCTCCGCAGTACTTTTGATAAGAGCATCTAAATCTTTATCGGCCGCCTTCTTCGGAGATGCAGTCTCACTCTCCTCCGCCTTCTTATATACATGACGTTCAGACTCGTTGGGCCTTCTACCTGTTTTACTTTCAAAAAACTTTATATCGGCGTAATGCTCGTTAAACTGCTCTACGTCTAAACGACTAAGCTTCTCCATAAACTTTTCAAAACGATCGAGCTTTAACGTTCCCGCTTCATTTATGTAGCCTGAAGCAAAACGCAGAATGTCACGTTCATTCGATTGCACAAAGACGTCAACCCTTCACCCGCGATAACAATTTATAATGTACCTTCTAGAGTCGGTAATACTTCCATGTATGCACGGTACAGAATAGGCAGTGCACCGTTGGCAATATGTAAATTTGGCAGGTGGGGAATAAAGTCGTTTCCTACCAGAAAACCCATCAAGACCCAGTCGTCGATTATCTTCTCGATATCAAATGGGAAGGACAGCATGTCCTTGATCGGCGAGAACTCGTGCTCTATGTACTCTCGCAGGAGCGACAGATGGAGGAGGCAAAACTTGGTTTCCTCGGGGGTGGTTTTCACCTGCTGTTTACCAAACTTGACCTCCTCCCTTAACAGAGAGAAGTTGGGCTCGTGCGAGCAGAGACCTAACATTATCAAATCAGCATCCAGACCGTATAAACAGTGCCTCGAGTCGTTGTCGTAATCCTTGCCTGCCTTCATGTACCTTATGTAATCCATAATTTTGTGCTCTCCCTCTCCAGGGACCTGAAACGGAATTCAATTCGTCAACCTCTACCGGATGACTCTCGTGCCATAACGCCGGACGAATACCTCGGAGCCACTGAACAGCACTTTGCACGTCTTCCACGCGTCGTCGGTGGAAGTCTTGTGTTCGACGAAGCGCCTGAGCTGCTCGCCGAGCTTAGCCATAAAGAGCGTCCCCGGGGTGATGCAGTTCGAGTCGAATCTCTTCTCGCTGGGTATCGGGATACCCTTGGACCTGGCCTTGGCCTCCTGCACCTCGACATCCTTGGCGGCCCTGAAACGCCGGCCCCTCTGCTGATTGATCTTGGCTCTCGGCGCTACGCCGTCGATCGCCATGAAGAACAACTTCTGCGGGCGGATCATGTTGAATAGCACCTCTATGTAGTGGAATATATTCTTAAAAATCATCTCCTCGGAGATCCGGAAGCAGACGTCGTCGTTCGGATGGGAACACGTGTGTATGATACCGTTCATGTCCAAATACAAATAATCGAATTCCGGTATCTGAGGAGAGAAAAAGAACGTACGAAAACTCAGTCAGAAACTCTCTGGTTGTCACACAGCGGGGAGGAGGGAGCTGTAAAAAAAACATTGCTTCTCTTTTTTTTTTTACTGAAACACGTTGCCGAGGCTGTTGCAAAATTCACTGCCGCCGCTGGAAGATCCACAGTGCGCGCGCGAAGGCACGGCTACGGATCTTCGGCGCTGCCAGTGAATTCTGCAACAAAGCAACCTGAAACGTTTGAGGGGAGAAGGCGAGAGTCCCGTTCGGTCTCGTTTGCGCGCAACCAAGGAAAACAAAGGGGGGGGGGGTGGACCAGCGCGGAAAAAAGGGACCTCGTCGGCCCCCAGGATTTGCATCGTCGCTTTTCCTCCTCCTCTCCCTTCCTCCCGTCCCTCTCGCGCCGCCCGTCAAATACCTGATGTTCCTTGACGACCTCGCTGAGGCAGGGGTACCTCTCGCTTATGTATCTGAAGAATTTCGGCACGCCCATCCTGAAGCCTTGCTCTGCCCGACGTCGAGACGAAAGCGCGTTCCCCGGACCGTGACTCCCTGTGCGAGCGCTCGGCGCGTCCCTCCCGTAAGGTCGTTCTATCAAAATTAAAGATTTCACTCGCGAGCAACGCTATATCAACTTTGCCTCGACGGTAACGTCCGTCGCGGAATGCCCGGTGCGGAGGTAGATGGGCAGGCGAAGGCGCGAATCCCGGGATTCACCGCTTTAAAGCGCAGTTTTCATGGTGGCGAGCCGTAGGGGGGTCGGGGGAGGGGAGGGGACTTGCAATTTGATTGGCGACCGGCGGGTTTTGTCTCTCGCGGTGTTCAAACGACGACGCCACCGCGCACTACCGTTTTGTCAACGTGGAGCGACTCGTCGGGACTGACGGAGCGGATTAACGTGTGGAAATAATTGATCTTGTTGCTGTTTAATTGCACGGGGAAAGAAAAATTATACCAGGAACGACAAATTGCGCGGCGCTGGCTCTGAGTTAATTGAGGTTAAATCGCGGCGGCTGCGCCTCAGCGCCATCTCGGGGGACAAGACGGTATTCAGTATCAGGAGCGGTGTCTGTAAAGTTGGCGGTCGGTAAGGACGGGAAGTCATGGTCACGTTATCTACGTGGCGGCCAGACGTCGTCAAGGAGGAATTCAGGCGTTTACGCGTGAAATACAATAACCCAGGCAGCACGGGACTGGGAACTTTTTAAGAATGTTCTTCGAGAATATTTGGAATATTCCATAGGTCATTGATATATATTTATGGCTCACAAATAGATTTAATATCGCCAGTGGTGTAAAACCAATGGTACGTAGTTTTTCGAAACGACCTACGCTGGCTAATGTTTTTATTTAAAAACATTCCCATTTATTCCTATTCATTCTTACTTATCTTTATTCACTTTAGGCTGGCAGATGGTTTATTTAAATCCGACGTTTCGGCCGCACGGAATTCAACAATAATATTACGTCATTGGTATTTAAACTAAAAATCGCATGAGGTTTGACATCCATCTCTGCCCAGAGAACATTTTGCGCGCAAACATCTGGCATTGTGACGACGCACTTGGACAGAATTTTGCTTGCGCCGTTGAGCCATTTTTGTACGTGAGCTGATAGATATTTGCGCGCAAAATTGTACGTTAACACGTGATCCAGCCACTTGCGTGCGAAAGCACAGACTAAACGTATCTTACGGACAAAACTCGGGCAAGTCTCATGCATAAGGCAAGCATTTGCGCGCAAGAATTGTTATCTGGGTGGGCATCACTCGGAGAACTGTGGTAGAAGGCACGTCCATTCGATGTAACGACCGCAGTAGGATTGAAATACATGAAAATAAGATAAAACAAGATACAATAAGACAAAGTAATGCCCACTGGGCATTAGTGGACATTGGTGTATGTACATGATTTTGGTCAGCGGTTTACTCCTCGATTGACACAGTGCCACGCAGGGAATCATTTCATCCTTGTTCAGCGATGGCAAACAACAAAGATAAAACGATTCACTGTGTTACGCAGTGCCGCCTGCGTATGTTGCTGGGAAGCAACCAAATTATCGAAATGCATCTAATCTAATACATAGTCTAAAACTGTTTTGATTTTTGCACGACTGTTTGCAAAGATATAGTTTAAATTTAAATAGTGGTGCGGAGCAGCTCGCGGAAGATGGTTATCGATCCGAAAACATTTTGCGCGCAAATATCTTAGCATGACGACGCGCTGGGATAGGATTTTATTTGCGTTGTTGGGCCATTTTTTTACGTACACTGCGAGACATTTGCGCGAAAAACTTATACATTAATACATGAGCTAGCCACTTGCGCGCAAAAGTAGACTAAACATCCTACAAGCAACACTCGGGCAAACATAGTTTGCATGCATAAGACATGCAAAATTTGCGCGCAAGAATTGCTATCTGGGCGGATGGATAAAATGTATGAGCAATCAAAATCATTTAAAAAAAATTAATTTCAATGAATTGATTAAATTAATTGAAGCGATTCTTCGTTACAGCATTGCTGCTCGTTTACGAGTTTAACTAACAAGTGTTCGTGGAGAAGAAGGATTCCTCCTGCCTGAGATGATCGTTGCTCAATCGCCGACGACATCCTGCGCGCAGAAGAATACATAAAGATGATAATTTCTGCATTGGTCGTCAATGTGCAAGTAATTAATCTCGATATTTTTCGAAATTTTTAAAAGCGACTGACAAAGATGTTTGTTTCGCCCTGTAAGTAATTGCGTTCGAATTAATTCTTGTAGATCCTCGAGTCACTCCGGCGAAGGCGGCGCGTGGCTTGCTCGCGCGTGAAGCATGCTTCGAGTACCGGCTGAAAGCTGAAAGACGATCACCTCCGTATTCCCCGCTGCAGAAACGGCGGTTAAGCATTTTCAGGCTGACGCATTACGCAAACATTTTGATTGTTGCCACGCAGTGACGGGCGCGTGTTAGTTGTACCGTCACTCCCGTCCCGATCGCTTCGATCGACATGAGCCCCGCGATGCGGAGTGGAGCACAGGAGTCCGATCGCAAACAGTCCTCATTATTGGCGTCTCACCGAATAATATTACACGCCAACGGCGACGGCGGTAGCAAGCGTTAGAATTTTGGACCCGGCGGGAAGGTAGACAGAAAAGAGCAGCGACAGGGGGACAAGAAAGAGAAAGAGAGAGAGAAACAGGGGAAAGAAGAGAGAAAGAGAGAGAGAGAGAGAGAAATGATCGTCTTGATAAATGGAAAAACGCACCACTTACGAGGGCCGCTATCGGCGCCGCTGATCTCTCTCGGCGGCGATCGTTCTTTCGTCTCGCGCTACGCGTTTGAATAATTAATTTGTTCTCCATGTGCATCGGAGATGTGACGGCAGTTACACCACCTCGGGTGGCCGCGCGCCGTGTTTACGCTCACCCAGAATGTTTAAGATAGCGTCGGCCAGTAACCCGACACAGATTTTTAAATAACAAAACCCGACCCGCGGTCGGGCGTACGTTATTCTCACTCTCGATCCGAGATTAATGCTCGCGGATCAATTTTCTGTTTCATTTACATTTCTGTCCGGTAGAGAAAAGGAATTTGAAACCAGTTCGACGAAGCGAGTAGAGCTGACGATCCTTTAGAAATACAGAGCGGTAAAAAAAATAAGCGCGAAGCATTTTATTTCTCTTCTAGAAGAGGCATAGAAATGCAATAGTGCAGCGTCCCGCGCGAGTAGTCGCACACTTTCGCTACGAGGCTTGTATGTCGAATCGCGTATAATTCTGTCAGGACAAGATCCGATTATAACTTGTACATGTCTTCTTTCCCATTAGCGAACCCTTGTCCTCTTTCTTTCTTTACCGCCTGCCCTACTCGCGTCGTGCATTCTCCGTTCCTCCTTCGCCCCGTTCTCCAATATCTCTTACGATCTGCCTGTCCTTCAGCAATCCGGCCGTAGGTCTTGCATATGCATCGCTCATCGCCGGTGCACGCGCACTCACGCACCGGCTACTTAGTGCGTGAGTCGCGGGTATGTATAGTTTAGCTGGTTCACGTGTACTTACGCACCGAATAGCTGGTCCACGTGAACTCACGCACTAAATAGCCGGCGCGTGAGTGCATATGCATCAACCAAACTATATATACCATACGCTTATCATCGTCCTCTCTCTCTTTCTTTCTCTCTCTCTCCCCCCCTCCCTTTCTCATTCACCGATAATACATTATCTTGACCTTCTTGTTTCAGGTTTTCCTACCAAAGCTCTCTTTTTGAGTGTTTAATTTAACTTGGTGCCCTTCGTCACACGACCCGATGTCTCGACTCATATTTCGTTTCGATGAACAAGCGTAATATCTTCCGTGGCATTCATACGACACCCTTCGAACAATGTTTGAAAAACGAAGCTGAATTTTGCGACGTAAGGGTTTTGGAAGTAGAAACTGAAGAGGAGTCTGAGAGCAGAAGAGTTCAATAACGTCTATCGCTGATTCAATGACAAGGTGGTCAATTCTGTATCTTGCAATAATGTGAAAATGCTAAAATCCGTGTATGCTAAAAACTTGTAACTGCGCACAATCGATAGCTCGGTTCGATAGAATTGACTCCAAGGAGACGAGTCGGAAGGAGAGGGCTACAGTTTTTTCCTTTACAGGGAGAGAAGAGGAGCACGTTCATGTTGGATCGTAACGCGTGTATGAAGCCGGGGACCACGGAATATAAATACGAATCCTCGCGACGTTCTCTCCGCTGGAATCGATATGCTAAGCGGATGAGCGGACAGGACGGATACATCGGCTAGCTGGTAGCATCGCGATCGATATACAGTCTCGATAAAGGGAGGCGCACCGGCCGGTCGAGACGAAGAAGACGATGAAGAGGAAAAAGAAGAAGGAGTAGGAGGACGAGGAGGAGAAGAAGAAGAAGAAGAGAAGAAGTCGCGGCGGTTTTAGATCCGGCGATATAGGTGGCACGATATATAAGCCGTTCGGTCGCCGGTCCGCGTCTCCGTGGCCGGGCATATATAATCGGGCATACGTAACAGTTTTTACATTTGCGTAACACGATCGCGCAGTCGATCGATGACGAGGGACGCGGCGCCTCGTGAAAGAAAAACGGCGTTTCGATAGAAGAGACGATCCCGCCGATCGGCAGGACACGTCCGGCGTATATAAGCCCGTGGATGGACCTCTCGTGCGTTTCAGTCGCCCGAAAACCCCTACGAGTTCCGGACAGTCTCTTCTTTCCCATCAACGAACCCTCTTATCCCCTTTCTTTCTTTTCCTCCTGCCCTACTCGCGTCGTGCGTTCACCGCTCCTCCTCCCGGGTTCGCCCGTTCTCCAATCTTTCACGGTCCAGCCGTCCTTCAGCCTTCCGGCTGTAGGTGCACATGCATCGCTCGTCGCCGGTGCACATGCACTTGCGTATACCAACGAAACTATACCGCGCGATCATCATCGCGCTCTCCTTCCTATCTCTCTCTCTCCTTCACTCTCACTCGCCACACACTATCGCCCTTGTCCTTCTCCTGTCTCTTCTCGTCTCAAGTCCTCCTTGCTCTTTTTTTGCCCCGGCCACCAGCGAACGCGCGCGGCGTCTCCTTCGCTAGTAACTTCCTCCCTCTCTCCCCCTTCCTTCACCCTCTTCCAACAACGTCTAGCTCTTTTTCTCCCCCTCTTCCTGACTACTGTCCTGTCGTCGTCGATTCTGACCATTTTACTTTTGCACACTCTTGTTTATCTGTCCCGCAACGCGAGCGCGCGATCGCTCCTGTATACATTCCTTTTTCGCTGTGCAATTGAACGACACTCGTCTCATTTGCACGTCGAAATTAAGGAAGGTGGAAGAAAGAGGTGAAGAGAACGGAATACACTGGGATAAGAGTGACAATGTTGGAATGGTACGTCGGAGTTACGGGCTTCCTGCTGACCCTCCTTGTCTACTTTGCGTATTTCTTCAAATTCAACTGGGTGAAAGTGAGTGTCGACCAGTGCGGCCTTTTTACCCCGATTTATCGTCTGTGTTTTCGCCGCAATAATGCTCGAGGATTGTAAAACTTGGCATTTTTCTTAAAGGATTTGAGAAGTGAGAGTAAAACTCGGCGGACCGGCGTTCACGCGGGTAGCAAGAATCGAAAATTGGGTAAACTGCCGCCGGTCTATCCGAACGGATGGTTCGCCCTGCTCGAGAGCTCGCAAATAAAAAGGAGTCAAGTGAAACACGTGTCCGCTCTCGGCGAAAATTTCGCGGTGTTCAGGTACGTCGGGCTGCGGGAATTTCCTTCGAATTAGCCTCCCCCCAGTCCTGTATACAGAGCTTGGTGACTTGACTTTTTTCATCAAAGATACAGATACAAGATAAAAGAATAATTTTCAATAGTTTCAGTGAGGAGATACAAGTTACATTTCTTAAATTCCTTCGATTTAGATATAGATACAAGATGCGCTGAGTTCTTTTTCCGGAGAAAGTATCTGTATCTGCAATTATATCTGTGTTAGCATCTTTTAAAAAAAGATATCAACCAGGTGGAAATCTGTCTCAATTTGCCGAGATTAAGTACAGGGCCTGGATGGAAAAATCCAATTAAAAATATCCGTTTAGGTCCAGACTACACCCTAGAAATTTACCTTGATTTTACCGAGAGAAAAATAGTCGGAAAAATCTACATGGGTCCTAGATTGCCACTGACAGATTTTTCCCTGATTCCCTCCTGAATAGATAGCACTAGTACCACATACTACCGTGACGTGGCGACCGCGCGTTAGTCTTCCTCGTAAGTAAAAATCGTCCCGTATTAGTATAAAAGGCGAGCCGATATGATGCGAGAGCGAGTTGTCTGGATCATGGATAAACCTCGACGTTACATTTACGGTCAGGGCCCTTTCAGGGCTGCCTGATGAGTGCCTTAATGCCTGACCAGGCATTAAGGTATCTTTATTAGGACCCTATCAGAACCCTACTAAAATTTCTGCTCGGGTGGAATTCCAGGGAATATTTTAGAGAAAAATTTTAGATTGAAGCCTGGACCAGATCATAAAAATAATTGTGGTATCTACAAACTAAGTAAATATCTAGGAAAATTATAGACCCCAGCTAGATTCCAGATAATTTTTCTAAACAAATTCCGGGCGTAATCTTGGACCGATCTGGATTCAGCGATAGGGCCTGTTCGATTTAGGCGTCCCAAACTTTACATAGACCCTATCTAGATTTTCCACCTGGATCCCAGAAATATCTTACAAAAAATATATGGGGCCCTGATTGTTTCCAGACAAAATTTCTACCTGGGAAGCTCTGCCTGTATATTTATCATAACATAAGTCTCAGTCTCCAATAGATGATTGAAGCCCTGAGCTCTAAGAAATTGATCAATCACCGTCGAGTATTCTTCTTATTTTCGACTGTAATTAGTCAATTTCTTAGGGCTTGGCGCTTAAATCATCTATTGTAGACTGGGACTAAAGTTTTAACAATTTCTTAAAGAACCGAAAAAGGTGTGGTCAACATTTTAGACGCGTACTGCCCGCATTTGGGGGCAAACATGGCCGAGGGTGGCCGTGTGACGGGAGATTGCCTGGAGTGTCCCTTTCACAGCTGGAAGTTTCGCGGAGAGGACGGCTACTGCGAGAGCATACCTTATACGGAAAAAGGTATTAATCAAGTTCTACGTAATATCGCCTCAAATAATGTCTATTTACCCTTTTGCACCCGCAGCTTCTGTACGCTGTATCGGCCGAGTGTTTTTTTACACTTTGAAACCACATTCCTGCATCGAAATACCTGTTTGCGCATTTTAGCATGCAAATATTTGTGTCTAAATTTCGGGCGCCTGTGATGAATCGTGGCCCTCGACACATCGCTTGCTAGTCTAGTTATTCGCAATTCTCTTGCTCTTATATGATTTGTATAAAATCTTGCCGCATATTTTTTTAACGTTATGCTATGATGCTCTATAACTTTTCCTATTTCGTACACACAATGTATAAATTTGACAAAAAACCGATTAAATTAGCTGCATGAATTCCGACTCGATACAAGAAGTATAGAACTATAGATGATAAAAAATAAAACGTCAGTCAAGTCGTATTTATATGCACTTACATGAACAGTCTTGAATCTACTTCCAAAACTTATGATTAACGAAACATCCCACTTAGCGAAAATGGATTTAAATTGTAACTAAGAAACAGTTACAGTAAAATGTGCTTAATTGTGCAAAAATATATCGCTTGATATCGTGAAATAAGAAAAGCCACAGAAACCGTCTATTGGCGCATCTATCTGAACAATATTTAACCGTTCGTTTTTTTTTCTTTCCGCAAAGTGCCACATATCGCTCGAGCGAAAGTCTGGAAGTGCTGCGAAGTGAATCGTTTAATCTTCGTCTGGTACCATTCTGAGTTAGCTGAGCCGGACTGGCAACCCCAGGCGCACACATGCATTTCCAACGGGGCCTGGCGCTACCAAGGTCGTAATGAGTTCCTCATTAACTGCCACATACAGGTTTGTCACGCATTTGCCTCTCTGATGTAATAGCAGTTGCGCTATGTCACTCGTAAAATACTAGAATCAAAAGAAAGCAGTTATAAATTTTCATAGAATTAAGCGACCTACACTGGCTAATGGTTTTTATTTAAAAAACGAGTATTACAACGTTTCGGCCCCGGGTTTGGGCCCTTTTCAAGTGTTCTGAAACGCAAATTACAAATTCGTATAACAAAGCTGAAGGCCTATCCTAATGCAACTCTAAATTACATACCTTAC
>NW_011967186.1:485482-524671 GCF_000949405.1 Vollenhovia emeryi
GAAAAGTGTGTAATGAGCTTGCCAACGACGATCGAGTGGACTCGATCATCTCATCTGGTATTTTGTAGCAATTAACTTCGAAACTTTTAATTATTTCAAGAGTCGAGCACTCACGATCTCTTTTTTGAGTTTGACTGATTGGCAGGCCGAAACCTTCGCCTAGACTCAAGAAGTTCTTTATTTCAACCGGAATTTGCTTGTCGCCGATATTTATAATCCATTTTGATCTGTCAGCGTTAAGGAAGGCATCTAAACTCTTTCTATTCTTCAGACTAATTGTGTCAAACTTTCTGATTAGTTTGAGTTTAAGGTCTTGGTTGTGTTTTTCAATTCTATTTTCATTAGATCTAAAGAAATCAGCGACAAGCAACTCAGGGAGAATATTCTGTAGTGAGGTCTCAATGTTACAAAGCAGTTATAGTTCGTAAAACAAAACGTTGACGAATTAAGTTAATTATTAATATTCACTCGAGAGTATTATTTAGAGTCACACTGTTGGGTCACGGACTGGAGACAAAAATATTGAGAGAAAAAAGAGATAATTATTTTACCTCTTCTACTTCACCTTCCCATTCTTTTATCCTTCCTACTCTCGATAATTTCTTTCACCATGAACAGTAAATTTAATATATGTATATTGATCTGTGCATCAGGATATTGCCGAGAACGGGGCTGATCCCGCGCATCTCAACGCGGTGCACGGTCCGGCTATGTTCCTCAACGGCAACCTGTCCTGGCTGGCTCGGCACGTGTGGATCACTAACAGGGGATGGCAGGCGCACTGCTCGTACGACAGCGAGGCGAACGAGGACGCAAACGCGGATACAGAAGTAGCGGAGATGAGTCTTAAATTGAACGGGGCGTCGATCCACCACGCGGTCGCGCACAACGGCTTCGGTAGAAGGGAGAAGCACAGGGCCGGCCTGGACATGTGCCACAAGCTGATCCTGCTGGAGCGTTTCAGCGTGATGGAGCTCGACGTGCAGGTCGAGCAGATCGGCCCTAGCTACGTCGAGTTGCTGCTCAACACGTCGCTCGGGCCTATGTGCATCCTGCAGACAGTAACGCCGATCGAGCCGCTGCTGCAACGGGTGACACATCAGATCTTCTCGCCGCCCCTGCTGGCGCCGTACGCAAATCTGGTCTTCCTGGGCGAGTGCGTCATGTTCCAGCGCGACATCATGGTCTGGAACTACAAGAAATACGAACGGCAACCGATCCTGGTGCGCGAGGATCGTGCCATTCTCGCGTACCGTCGTTGGTACTCGCAATTCTACTCTGACAACAGTCCCACCTATCAAACGGCCGTGAAGGACCTCCAGTGGTAGCGATACCTTCCCTTTAACAGGTAACTTATATACTTTCTGTAAAATTTCTAGTATTTTTATTATAAAAATAGATAAGTTACATATAATGGTTATTCTTAAAGAAACGCATTCTCGAGATATGTTAATTCTAACATAAATAGTTGTTAATCTAAGACAAGATAAAATTTTTATTAGGACATCGATACATTTATGTTATTATAATTGATATAATAATAATAATTTTTTACTATCGCTTTATACGTTGGACTTACCTGCAATGTGCATATTATACAAAGTTTTACGACAGATGACAATGATATAAATGACGAGCTTTTCTCGGACTCTAATCGTTGCTATATATTTTCTTCTTATTTAAGATGAAATAGTAATGTTTAAGAGACTGATTCTTAAGATATACATATTTAAAATTTAGAAAAGTTAAATTATGAAAATTCTCTCTCGCTGCGTACAAATTTCAATTGACATACTTAACGATATTATTATCTTTCATGCGCTTCTGTTAGTTCCACAAATAAACTATTTTACGATGAAAAATGTAAAACTTTCAGCTTATCTCTGCACATAACGCAATAACTTCTTCATCGAGACGTTAGATAATATCTATATAAATATTTTAGATAATTGTTCAACATAGATTTATTTCACGTTAAATATTTTTTTTAATAATGACAAATGTGAAAAAAAGATGACTGTACATCTCGCGACGAATTAACAATTAATTAATTTCTTCTATTGACGTGATTTGTCCATAAATCAAGGCAATCGTTGCACAAGCAATTTGTGTAAAAGGAAAAGATAAGTAGAGCTAAAAATTAATATAACGTTTGATTAAAATACGACATCGAGTATATTGTGTTTATTGCATTAGAGATGAGACAAAAATATTCTAACAATGAAATTGAGATAAAGGAATTATTTTGGGTTTAAATTATTGCTTGTTTGTTCGCTCAAGCGCCATACATATATATTTTATTACAACTTGCAACTTTGCTATCGGAATAATAATCGTGGCGTCAAGCAAGCATCACTTGAGTTTATTATCGAATAGATTGAACTTTACATTGACTTCATCATTCAATAAACAAACAAGTGCTATATTCTATTGCCATTAGCTGTAACTATATGCTGAGAGATAAACTGATAGTCGCGTATATATATATATATATATATATATGCGATAAGAGACACCAGAATTATTAAACAAACGTCATGTGATTGAAACTAAACGTATGTACGCTGTTTAACAAAATATGGCATGGACCGTTTTATATCGAATAATAGACAGCAATTGCCACTACTCAGGGCCGGTTGACCCAACCTCTTGGTAAATTAACAAATAGTTGAATCAAATGTATGTCTTCCTTATTCTCTCAAATTAGTTAAAATTAGAAGAATAATTTAACTTAGTTAACTAGCCAGAAAGTTGGAAGAATTGACGCTTTATAATTATTTATTCTAACTTTTAATATAGGCACTTAAGAATTGTCTCAATGTTAACATAATAATCTAAAAAAAAAAGGTATCAATGTCAAATTGACTTTATTAGTAATGTAAAATTAATTAGCTATTCAATGGAGATGATTTTTACGATGAGTGTAAGTGTAGCGATAAGTGTAAAGTATTCTCGAAATGTGACAAACATATAACGTTACAAATTGCATAACCAACGTTATGTAATAGCAAGTTCGAATTATCTACGTATCGTACCCCATTATCACCAGCCAGCGCGCGCGTTGGTTGACGCTATCACTCTCGAAGTTGCTACTGAGAGGAGCAGTCGCAATTGACAACGGTCGTTCGACAGCTCCTTTGATCGTTCAGTGCCGTTCAGTTCTCCTCAAGAGCAGAGATGTTTGTCAATCTGGTGCTCTTGATTCTCATAGCCCTGATAGCTTTCTATATCTATCTGACAAAAAATTATAGATATTGGCAGTATCGTGGAATACCTTCCGCGGATGGCGCATTGCCGGGCGTTGGTCACTTCTGGGATGCCTTCATCTTAAGGACCTCCTTCTCCGACTGCTGTCACAAGATCTACAAGAAAAATCAGGATCGCAGCATGGTGGGAGTCTACAACTTCATGTCGCCGACATTGATGGTTCTCGAGCCAGAGCTGGTGAAGACGGTGCTCCAGACGAATTTTACAAGCTTCCACGAGAATGGCCTCAAGATCAATCCCGAGCTGGACCCTCTTCTGGCGAACAATCCCTTCTTCTGCTACGGTGAGAAGTGGATGACCGGGAGAAAGCGTTTGACTTACGCGTTCTCTAGTATGCGATTGAAAATCCTGCTCGAAAGTGTCAAGCGAGTGTGCGAGGAGTTCGAGGGCTACCTGAATAAGAAGCTGAGCAAAACCGGGAAAGTAGAGCTGGAGCTAAAGGACTTGTTCGCCAGGTTCACCGCGCAGGTGGTAAGTTCCGCTGGCTTTGGCGTGGACGGAATGTGCTTCGACGATAAGAGGGAGAAAGAGTCGTTCTACGCAATAGGCAAATCCTTCCTCGCGCCAACCGCTTGGAACAACATTGTTTTCACGCTCGTATTTTTTATTCCGTCGTTAGCAAACATCTTAAAATTGAGATTCTTACCAAAGAAGGCCGATCGTTTTTTCAAAGAAATAATTGCGAATGTTATTGAACAAAGGAGAAAGGAGAGTACACCTAGAAACGACTTTCTCCAGTTGATGGTGGATCTGGAACGGTCAGAGGGTGACACATTTGACCTGGAGGTCCTCACGTCCCACGCGGTGTCGTTTTTCATCGACGGCTACGAAACTTCCAGCACCGTTTTAAGCTTCATCGGCTTTAACTTGGCCGCGAATCCAAAAGTGCAGGAGAAGCTACGCGAGGAGGTGATGTCGGTGCTTAACAAACACGACGGTAAAATCACTTATGAAGGTTTGAGGGAGATGACGTACATGGATCAGGTATTGAGCGAATCGCAGAGGATCGTACCCACGCTGGGATTCCTGAATAAGGTTTGCACGGACGAGACCGAATTGCGAGGGTCCGATGGACTCATTTGTCGCGTGGAACGTGGAATGCACATCCTGATACCCACCTGCGGCTTACACGACGACTCTCGATACTGGGAAGATCCTAAAGTGTTCGATCCCGACAGATTTGCCCCGGAAAGGAAACAGAGCCTCGAGAGATTTGCCTATCTTCCTTTCGGCGAAGGACCGCGACTGTGCGTGGGGATGAGAATGGCGCAGTTACAGATAAAAGCATGCTTGGCCACGTTCCTGAAGAAGTACACCTTAGAGCTTTCCCCGAGGATGCAATTACCATTAAAGATGACTGCTTCGACCTTCCTGGCCGCCGCGGAGGGCGGTCTTTGGGGCATCGTCCGGCCTATTTAACCAGCGATATTTGTTTTTCCCGCAGATCTTTTTTCCGCTTTCATTTACTATTTTTACAATTATATAGATTTTTGTAACTATTTTGTTAATTTTTGTAAAATTAATGTTTTTAATAATATTTTTCGACTTATTTAAAACGATATTTTAACATAAGATGTGTACTAAAATATTGAAAAAAACATTAAATTTACTATAGTAGAACGTAGAGAATATTTCATTTACTCGAAGAATTGTGAACATTTCGTGAAATAAATTTCACGTTTTGAATTTTAATTGTTCGCCGTTTCCGGAATTGACGAATCGACGAATCGACTGGATCAAACGGAAATCGAAAGGTCGTGACATATAATTAAATAATACATTGCGATACATAGTTTATTTATAATTCATCAATGACACCTGCACTTCGCAGAATTTATGCGAGAGTTATCCGAGACGTATCGTTCGTACAATATCAAATCGTGATTTGCATAATAGTATTTATCTTAACCAGCCATTATATTGTGACTCGCGTGAGATTAATGTGAAATTGACTGTGCGATCACCGAGCTATTTCTGTCGCGCAAAATTGACACGCTTTAACGCGCCCGCAAGGACGCGCTGTTTTAGGCGCCCAGTTTTTTGCGTAGTTTCGAGCGAATCGACGCTTCGTGCGATCGTATTCTTCTCGCATCATCTTCCAGCGTGACATCATGGCCTCGAACTACAAGAAGTAGCGGTAACCGATCCTGGTGCACGAGGGCCGTCGTTGGTACTCTCAATTCTACTCTAACAACGGTCTTACCAAGGACGTATAGTATAAATGGACCCACCATGCGCTCTATGAAAAAGTGAAACCAGCCGAGCACGAATAAAGGGACTTCGTTGTTATATTAAAGCGTAATGTTCTTCGGCGCGTCTTTGACACATGGACAATTTTAACAGCTGGAGATAGACCAGCGTCGAAAAACATATTATTTGAAAGAGGCTAAGGATGCCTAGGGCCCGGGCGCGCGCCGGTGTCAGAGGGGCGCCAAAAACTATTCTAATAAGTACTTAAGGTAAGGTTTCATAAGCAGCAAGCAGCAACAGCTTAAATGTGTACAATTGTACAAAGTTACATATAATTAAAAATGTGAAACTTTTCCCTTTTACAAATGTTTCATATAGAAGCATGTATAAATCTATAAAATTATATAGAACTGCGTACAATTGTATAGAATTGTACAGAAATATACAGTATAAAAATATGTATGGACATATTTGATGTCTAATTCTAAATCATACTATACATTTATGTATGTTCATGCATGACAAAGTTTTTACCGGGAGGGCTATTCAATGGAGATTACTTTGGATCTTTACGATGACGAGCGGTGTGTTCGACACGCGACGTACGCACATAACATTACAAGTTGCATAACCACCTTTATATAATTGCAAGTTCGAATTATCTGCGTGCCATACCCTAGAATCACCAGCCAGCGTGCGCTTTGATTGACGCTATACTCTCCAAGTTACTACTGGGAGGAGCAGTCGCGATTGAAAACGGTCGTTCGACAGAAGCTCCTTAGATGGTTCAGTGAAGTTCAGTTCTCCTCAAGAGCAGAGATGTTCGTCAATCTGGTGCTCTTGATTCTCATAGCCCTGATAGCTCTCTATATCTATCTGACAAAAAATTATAGATATTGGAGGTACCGTGGAATACCTTGCGCGGATGGCGCATTGCCGGGCGTCGGCCACTTCTGGGATGTCTTCACCTTGAAGACCTCCGTCTTCGACTGCTGTCACAGGATCTACAACAACAATCGGCATCACAGTATGGTGGGATTCTACATCTTCACGTCGCCGACATTGATGGTTCTCGAGCCGGAGCTGGTGAAGACAGTGATGCAGACGAATTTTACAAGCTTCCACGAGAATGGCGTTAAGATCAATCCCGAGTTGGACCCTATTCTGGCGAACAATCCCTTCTTCTGCTACGGTGAGAAGTGGATGACCGGGAGAAAGCGTTTGACTTACGCGTTCTCCAGTATGCGATTGAAAATCCTGCTCGAAAGTGTCAAGCAAGTGTGCGAGGAGCTCGAGGGCTACCTGGATAAGAAGCTGAGCAAAGCCGGGAAAGTAGAGCTGGAGCTAAAGGACTTGTTCGCCAGATTCACCGCGCAGGTGGTGAGTGCCGCTGGCTTTGGCGTGGACGGCATGTGCTTCGACGATAAGAGGGAGAAAGAGTCGTTTTACGCAATAGGCAAATCCTTCCTCGAGCCAACCGCTTGGAAGAGCCTTGTTTTGACGCTCGTATTTCTTATTCCGCCGTTAGCAAACATCTTCAAATTAAGAATCTTACCGAAGAAGGCCGACCAGTTTTTCAGAGAAACAATTGCGAATATTATTGAGCACAGAAGAAAGGAGAATACACCTAGGAATGATTTTCTTCAGTTGATGGTGGATCTGGAGCGTAAAGAAGGTGATAAATTCGACCTAGAAGTCCTCACGTCCCACGCGGTGTCGTTTTTCATCGACGGCCACGACACCGCCAGCACCGTTTTAAGCTTCATCGCCTTCAACTTGGCCGCTAATCCAAAGGCGCAGGAGAAATTACGCGAGGAGGTGACGTCTGTGCTTAAAAAGTACGACGGTAAACTCACTTACGAAGGTTTGAGGGAGATGACGTACATGGATCAGGTATTGAGCGAATCGCAGAGGATCGTACCTACGGTAGGATTCCTGGATAAGGTTTGCACGGACGAGACCGAGTTGCGGGGGTCCGATGGAGTGGTTTGTCGCGTGGAACGTGGAATGCAGATCCTGATACCCATCTGCGGCTTGCACGGCGATTCTCGGTACTGGGAGGATCCTGAAGTGTTCGATCCCGACAGATTTGCCCCGGAAAGAAGACGGAGCGTCCAGAGATTTGCCTTCCTTCCTTTCGGCGAAGGACCGCGACAGTGCGTGGGAATGAGAATGGCGCAGTTGCAGATGAAAGCATGCTTGGCCACGTTCCTGAAGAAGTACACCTTAGAGCTGTCGCCGAAAATGCGATTACCATTGAAACTGACGAATTCGACCTTCATGAGCGCCGCGGAGGGCGGCCTTTGGGGCATCGTCCGGCCGATTTAATCAGAGATATTTGTTTATTCTCCAGCAGATTCTTTTTAGCTTTGAATGATTTTTGTTAATTATATACATTTTTGTAACCATACGATTAATTTTTGGAAAATTTATGTTTTTAATAATATGTTTCAATTAATTTAAAATGATACTTTAACATAAGATTGTACTAAAAAGACGCTGAAGAATCATTAAATTCACTAGAACGTATTTCGTGTATTCGAAAAATCGTTAACATTTAGGTCTCTTAGTTTTTCACTGACAATGAAATTAATATCTCGCGGTGTGAATTTAAATTGGTCGCCGTTCCCGGAAGTGACGAATCGGCGCTTGATCAAATGGAAGTCGGAAACTCGTAACATACAATTAAATGATATTTGTGCAGTTTATTTATAATTCATCAACGGCACCTGCGCCTCGCAGGATTTATGCACGAATTCATTCGAGACGTATCGCTCGTATAGTATCATGACTTGCATAAAATAATATTCATCAGCCATTGCATTGACTCACATTGCGACTCGCGGGAGATGAACGTGAAGTTGGCTGCGCGTCCATAGCGTCCTTCTGTCGCGCAAGCTTCGCACGCTGCTCTGACGCCCCTGCGAGACTCCTGCAGCTTTCGTCGAGCGGTTCAACGTACGATCGTATTTTTCTCAGGTAACCTTCCGGCCGTAACGAAGCACGCGTCACGTTCGGGCACGTCTACATTGTCACACTGATCATTATATATGTTCTGGTCGCACGAAATTGTAGCTAGCCTAGTCACGAGTGGAAACGCGAGGAAGGATAGAATGCGAGAGCAGGAGGAGGAGATGGAGATGAAGGAGGTCCGAATGGCATTGGGCGATGACGAGATCCGCGAGGTACGTAGTGTATTTATTAGCCGCCTATTTGTGCAGTTTTTATTTAAGAAGTGCTGCCCACTGGAAAGTTGCGCTCGGAGCGCAATGACGCGCACATAGACGTAATACATCTGGACCGAGCATTTAGCAGTGGGGGTAGAGGTTCACGTAGAAAAGGACAAAAGCGGAGCTCGTCCTCTTCTACGCGAACCTCGACCTCCACTACGCAAATAAAGGCAAACGCTCGGTCTAGAGATATCACGGCTGTTGGCGCGCACGCGTAAATGTGTACGTACATTTGTGGCTATTTTGAAAGATTTATATAATATATGGTTACACAATACCGCGAGTTTTACACTGGCACGCGTGATTCTGAATATTTTTTTAACCCTTGGAATATGCTGTGTTCTAAAATGCACACACATGTAAGGACACCATAAATTTTTGTACAAAGTAATTTACAATTGGCAGTGATCTAAACTTGATTTATCGTGGATATTTAAAAAAAATTAAAATTTATAGATTCTATTGTCACAAATTCGTATAACAAAATGTCTTAAAAAGGAGATTTGCAAGATTTCAAGTATTTTAATTTTTTATTCTAACATATAAAACAACAGTAATAATCACAAACTTTTAAAGATCATAATCGCATTATTTTATGTAAAAAAGTATGTACAAAAATGATATATTCCAAACATTCTAATCTTTTTAATTTCTGTTTAAAGAGACAAAAACATAGTAAAATTGTTAGACATTTTCTTGCTGAATTATAATATAAAATAAAATATATAGTATTTGCATAAGATAAAATATATTATGAAATCTCAAGTATCTTTTTCATTTTTGTATAAATAAAAGCAGCAATTAAAGCGTGTTAAATTTGAAGCGAAATCTATTTTGTAAAGATGGAGATTTTTTCTCTCCGAATATAAAAACATTATCGCGACGCTGAAAGAAGATATTCGCACCTAAAGATGCTTAAAATAGACCCACAGACCGCCTTTTGGTGATGGCAGAAGCGCTCCAGGTATCATCTTCAAAGGTAATTGCGTCCTCGGTGATACCTCCATGCTGTATCTCTTCAGAATTATAGCCAGACCTGCTTTGATCTGCAGCTGCGCCATTCTCATGCCCACGCAGATACGCGGGCCCTCGCCGAAAGGGATGAAGGTGAACTTCTTGATGTTCTGCTTCCTCTCCGGGCTGAATCTTTCAGGATCGTACTCCTTGGGATTCTCCCAGTATTCGGGATCGTTGTGCAAAGACGGACTCGGTATCAGGACCTCCATTCCGGGTCGCATGCGACAGACAACTCCGTCGGATCCTCTCAGCTCGATCTCTTCCGTGCACCTCTTCTTCATGAGCACTTGCGCGGGAATCAACCTCATCGTCTCGTTGAAAACCTGGTCCATATACGTCATCTCCCGCAGACCCTCGTAAGTGATTTCACCGTTGTATCTATTGATCACGGACATCACTTCTTCGCGCAATTTCTTCTGTATTTCCGGGTAAGTGGCCAATTGGAAGGCGATGAAGCTCATAACAGTGCTGGAGGTCTCGTAGCCGTCGACGACGAACGACAACGCCTGTCCCGTGAGGGTTTCGACGTCGAACGTATCCTTCTCCGCCCGCTCCAGCTCGGCCATCAAGTGGAGAAAGTCGTTCCTCGGTATGCCGTCCTTTCTCCTTTGTTCTATGAGGTCGGCGATCAGAGTCCTGAAGAAATAGTCGACGTGCTTCGGGATGAAACTCATTTTGAGGATTTTATTCAACGACGGGATGAAGAACAGCAGCATGAACACAATTTTGTTCCGCATTGTCGGCTCCATGATGCTCTGTCCGATCTTTCGAAAAGAAATATCCTTCTTCGCGTCGTCGAAGCAGTAACCGTCCACGCCGAAGCCAGCAGCGGCCACCACTTGCGCGGAGTATCTTGACAATAACGACTTGAGCTCGAACTCCGCTTTCTCGTGGTCGCCCAGTTTTTCATTGATAAAATTCTCGAAAGTATCGCACACCTTATTGACGTTTACAAGCAGGGTCTTCAGTCGCATACTGGAAAATGCATAGGTCAAGCGCTTTCTGCTTGTCTGCCACTTCTCGCCGGAAAGATTGAAGGGATTCAATGATACGAGCGGATCCACTTCGGGGTCAATCTCGATGGTGTTCTCGGCAAAACTTGAGAAATGTGTCTGCAACACTGTTTTCACTAACTCAGGCTCGAAGACCATCAACGACGGCGACGTGAACTCGTAGATCCCGACCATGCTGCGGCCCTTGTTCTTTTTATAGATGTTGTCGCAGAAATCGGCGAGGTTCGTCCACATGGAGACCACCGGCAGCATGTGACCGAATCCCGGAAGGGCTCCATCCACACATGGAACTCCATGTTTTTGCCAGTAGTTGTGATTACGCGTTAGATAAAAGTAAAGGGCTATAAGCGCCCCGAGAATCAGAGACACCAGCACGACGGCCATATCGCTTCTCTCGGCCGACAGGCGTAACTTGGCCAGATAAATTGATGTAGCCTTGACCACGTATCAGCCACGACTGTGATGTAGTGGAATCGCTAAAGCGAGTGTACTTTGATAGCGCTGATTAACTGGTACATCATGGCTGCAAAACAGTAATAAAATTTGCATTGGCGATTTCCAGTGTCGTCAAGTGAATGTTATTAAGCGATATCAGAGGACATTTTCTCGCCATTGTGGTTAGATTCAATTGATTGTCGCAATTATCACGCGGAAATAATAGAAGGAGATATACATTAAATATATTAAGAAACGTTGAATTATTTTCATGTTGCATTCAAAATGTAACAATAAAAATATCACAAAAAATTTATTAAATATAAATACTATTTAAAAAATATTAGAACAATATTACACAAGTAGTACAAAAAGAAATAACATCGTGATGAAAATTGAGACAGAGGGATTATTTTGGAAAAAGTTGAGCTTTTAAATTATCGCTTGTTTGCTCGCTTAAGTGTCATAGTTTATTACAACTTACAAGTTCGCTATCGGAATAATAATCACAGTGCCAAGAAAGCCGCATTGAAGTCGAACAGATTTATCTTACCCTGACTTCATCGAATGAAAAACAAGCTGTTATATTCTCTTATCATTATTTGTAATTGCTATATAGTACTGATAGACTTGTTTAGAGTCACATATGCGATAAACTCAATTACGAAGGTTTGAGAGAGATGACGTACATGGATCAGGTATTGAGCGAATCGCAGAGGATCGTACCTACGGTGGAATTCCTGAATAAGGTTTGCACGGACGAGACCGAATTGCGAGGGTCCGATGGAGTCGTTTGTCGCGTGGAACGTGGAATGCAGATCCTAATACCCATCTGCGGCTTGCACGGCGATCCTCGGTACTGGGAGGATCCTGAAGTGTTCGATCCCGACAGATTTGCCCCGGAAAGAAGACGGAGCGTCCAGAGATTTGCCTTCCTTTCGGCGAAGGACCGCGGCAGTGCGTGGGAATGAGAATGGCGCAGTTGCAGATGAAAGCATGCTTGGCCACGTTCCTGAAGAAGTACACCTTAGAGCAAGGCCGGATTAACGTTTTTGAGGCCCAGGGCTATTGGCTCCGTGGGGGCCCTTTATTGAAAAAGCGGGGGGGGAGGGGACAAATTTTGTACACCCCTCTTTGTACAAAAGGTGTAGAAAACAATTTTCTTTTTTTCATAAAGCTTTTATAAAAATACATGCTATACATGAAGATCTTGCATTAGCGTTTAAAAAGTATTCTTGAATAGTGCTCTCTCGGGTGAGGCCCCCTAATAAGTGAGGCCCGGGGCTATAGCCCCCTTGGCCCCCCCTTTAATCCGGCCGTGCCTTAGAGCTGTCGCCGAAGACGCGATTACCATTGAAGCTGACGAATTCGACCTTTGTGAGCGCCGCCGATGGCGGCCTTTGGGGCATCGTCCGGCCGATTTAATCAGAGATATTTGTTTCTTCTCCAGCAGATTTTTTTTCGCTTTGACTGATTTTTGTTAATTATATAGATTTTTGTAACTATTCGGTTAATTTTTGGAAAATTTATGTTTTTAATAATATGTTTCAATTAATTTGAAATGATATACTTTAACATAAGATTGTACTAAAAAGACGCTGAAGAATCATTAAATTCACTAGAACGTATTTCGCGTATTCGAAAAATCGTTAACATTTAGGTCTCTTAGTTTTTCGCCGACAATGAAATTAATATCTCGCGGTGTGAATTTAAATTGGTCGCCGTTTCCGGAAGTGACGAATCGGCGCTTGATCAAATGGAAGTCGGAAACTCGTAACATACAATTAAATGATATTTGGGGATATACACTTTATTTATAATTCATCAACGGCACCTGCGCCTCGCAGGATTTATGCATGAATTCATTCGAGACGTATCGCCCGTATAGTATCATGACTTGCATAAAATAATATTCATCAGCCATTGCATTGACTCACGTTGTGACTCGCGGGAGATGAACGTGAAGTTGGCTGCGCGTCCATAGCGTCCTTCTGTCGCGCAAGCTTCGCACGCTGCTCTGACGCCCCCGCTCCTGCAGCTTTCGTCGAGCGGTTCAACGCTTCCATACGATCGTATTTTTCTCAGGTAACCTTCCGGCCGTAACGAAGCACGCGTCACGTTCGGGCACGTCTAAATTGTCACACTGATCATTATGTTCTGGTCGCACGGAATCGTAGCTAGCCTAGTCACGAGTGGAGGCGCGAGGATGGATAGAATGCGAGGGCAGGAGGAGGAGATGGAGATAAAGGAGGTCCGAATGGCATTGGGCGATGACTAGATCCGCGAGGTACGTAGTGTATTTATTAACCGCCTATTTGTGCAGTTTTTATTTAAGAAGTGCTGCCCACTGGAAAGTTGCGCTCGGAGCGCAATGGCGCGCACATAGACGTAATACATCTGGACCGAGCATTTAGCAGTGGGGGTAGAGGTTCACGTAGAGAAGGACAAAAGCGGAGCTTGTCCTCTTTTACGCGAACCTCGACCTCCACTGCGTAAATAAAGGCAAACGCTCGGTTTAGAGATATCATGGCTGTTGGCGCGCACGCGTAAAGGTGTACGTACATTTGTGGCTATTTTGAAAGATTTATATAATATATGTTTACACAATACTGCGAGTTTTACACTGGCACGCGTGATTCTGAATATTTTTCTTAACCCTTGGAATATGCTGTGTTCTAAAATGCATACACATGTATAAGGACACCATAAATTTTTGTACAAAGTAATTTACAATTGGCAGTGTCACAAATTCGTATAACAAAATGTCTTAAAAAGGAGATTTGCAAGATTTCAAGTATTTTAATTTTTTATTCTAATATATAAAACAACAGTAATAATCACAAACTTTTAAAGATCATAATCGCATTATTCCATGTAAAAAAAGTATGTATAAAAAATGATATATTCCAAACATTCTAATCTTTTTAATTTCTGTTTAAAGTGACAAAATCATAGTAAAATTCTTACACATTTTCTTGCTGAATTATAATATAATGTAAAATATATAGTATTTGCATAAGATAAAATATATCATGAAATCTCAAGTATCTTTTTCATTTTTGTATAAATAAAAGCAGCAATTAAAGCGTGTTAAATTTGAAGCGAAATCTATTTTGTAAAGATGGAGATTTTTTTCTCTCCGAATATAAAAACATCATCGCGACGCTGAAAGAAGATATTCGCACCTAAAGATGCTTAAAATAGACCCACAGACCGCCTTTTGGTGATGGCAGAAGCGCTCCAGGTATCATCTTCAAAGGTAATTGCGTCCTCGGTGATACCTCCATGCTGTATCTCTTCAGAATTATAGCCAGACCTGCTTTGATCTGCAGCTGCGCCATTCTCATGCCCACGCAGATACGCGGGCCCTCGCCGAAGGGGATGTAGGTGAACTTCTTGATGTTCTGCTTCCTCTCCGGGCCGAATCTTTCAGGATCGTACTCCTTGGGATTCTCCCAGTATTCGGGATCGTTGTGCAAAGACGGACTCGGTATCAGGACCTCCATTCCGGGTCGCATGCGACAGACAACTCCGTCGGATCCTCTCAGCTCGATCTCTTCCGTGCACCTCTTCTTCATGAGCATTTGCGCGGGAATCAACCTCATCGTCTCGTTGAAAACCTGGTCCATATACGTCATCTCCCGCAGACCCTCGTAAGTGATTTCACCGTTGTATCTATTGGTCACGGACATCACTTCTTCGCGCAATTTCTTCTGTATTTCCGGGTAAGTGGCCAAGTGGAAGGCGATGAAGCTCATAACAGTGCTGGAGGTCTCGTAGCCATCGAGGACGAACGACAACGCCTGTCCCGTGAGGGTTTCGACGTCGAACGTATCCTTCTCCGCCCGCTCCAGCTCGGCCATCAAGTGGAGAAAGTCGTTCCTCGGTATGCTGTCCTTTCTCCTTTGTTCTATAAGGTCGGCGATCAGCGTCCTGAAGAAATAGTCGACGTGCTTCGGGATGAAACTCATTTTGAAGATTTTATTCAACGACGGGATGAAGAACAGCAGCATGAACACAATTTTGTTCCGCATTGTCGGCTCCAAGATGCTCTGTCCGATCTTTCGAAAAGAAATATCCTTCTTCGCGTCGTCGAAGCAGTAACCGTCCACGCCGAAGCCAGCAGCGGCCACCACTTGCGCGGAGTATCTTGACAATAACGACTTGAGCTCGAACTCCGCTTTCTCGTGGTCGCCCAGTTTTTCATTGATAAAATTCTCGAATGTATCGCACACCTTATTGACGTTTACAAGCAGGGTCTTCAGTCGCATACTGGAAAATGCATAGGTCAAGCGCTTTCTGCTTGTCTGCCACTTCTCGCCGGAAAGATTGAAGGGATTCAATGATACGAGCGGATCCATTTCGGGGTCAAACTTCATGGTGTTCTCGGCAAAACTTGAGAAATTTGTCTGCAACACTGTTTTCACTAACTCAGGCTCGAAGACCATCAACGACGGCGACGTGAACTGGTAGATCCCGACCATGCTGCGGCCCTTGTTCTTCTTATAGATGTTGTCGCAGAAATCGGCGAGGTTCGTCCACATGGAGACCACCGGCAGCATGTGACCGAATCCCGGAAGCGCTCCATCCACACATGGAACTCCATGTTTTTGCCAGTAGTTGTGATTACGGGTTAGATAAAAGTAAAGGACTATAAGCGCCCCGAGAATCAGAGACACCAGCACGACGGCCATATCGCTTCTCCCGGCCGACAGGCGAAACTTGGCCAGATAAATTGATGTAGCCTTGATCACATATCAGCCACGACTGTGATGTAGTGGAATCGCTAAAGCGAGTGTACTTTGATAGCGCTGATTAACTGGTACATCATGGCTGCAAAACAGTAATAAAATTTGCATTGGCGATTTCCAGTGTCGTCAAGTGAATGTTATTAAGCGATATCAGAGGACATTTTCTCGCCATTGTGATTAGATTCTCTTGATTGTCGCAATTATCACGCGGAAACAATATAAGGAGATGTACATTAAATATATTAAGAAAACGTTGAATTATTTTCATGTTGCATTAAAAATGCAACAATAAAAATATCACAAAAGACTTATTAAATATAAATACTATTTAAAAAATATTACGACAATATTACACAAGTAGTACAAAAAGAAATAAAATCGTGATGATAAAATTGAGACAGAGGGAATATTTTGGAAAAAGTTGAGCTTTTAAATTATCGCTTGTTTGCTCGCTTAAGTGTCATAGTTTATTACAACTTACAAGTTCGCTATCGGAATAATAATCACAGTGCCAAGAGAGCCGCATTGAAGTCGAACAGAATTATCTTACACTGACTTCATCGTATGAAAAACAAGCTGTTATACTCTCTTATCATTATTTGTAATTACTGTGTAATACTGATAGACTTGTTTATAGTTGCATATGCGATAAAAGAGACTAGATTTCCGTAAATTTAATCAACAAGCGTTATGTGGCTGAAACTAAACGTACGCAGTGTGACGGAACATGGGTATATGGGTCGTTTTCTTATTGAATAATAGGCCGCAATTGTGCTACTTAGTCAAATGTTCTAGCTTTTACTACTGGGTGGTGAATAAGAATCGCCTCAATGTCAATATACGGGGATAGTCAATGTCAATGTAATAGTCTCGGTATTAAGGTCAAGTTCACTTTATTATTAGTACTCTAAAAATAATTAAACGTATTCAATGGATTATTTTAGATCTTTACAATGACAAGCGATAATATCTACACGCGATATAACGTACGTAACATTACACGTTACATAATCGACATTATATAACATCAAGATTGCATTATACATGCATACTACATTAAACAGCGTGACCATAGACTGATCAGTCTCGCAGTTACTATTGAGAGAAGCAGTCGCAATTAAAAATAGTCGTTCTACGGAAGTTTCTTGATTCATTCAGCGTCGTTCAGTCCTCTTCAAGAGCGAAGATGATCATCAGTCTATTGCTCTTGACCCTCATATTCCTGATAGTTCTCTATGTCTGTCTAACAAAAAATTCTAAATACTGGCAAAAACGTGGAGTACCTTGCGCGGATGGCGCATTGCCGGGCGTTGGTCACCTCTGGGACGTCGTTACCATGAAGAAAACTGTATCCGAATGCTGTCGCAAGATTTACAATGAAAATCGGGATCACAGTATGGTGGGATTCTACAACTTCACGACGCCCGTATTGATGGTTCGCGAGCCGGAGCTGGTGAAGACGGTGCTGCAGACGAGTTTTGGAAGCTTTCACGATAATGCTATCAAGATCAATCCCAAGTTGGACCCACTTTTGGCGAACAATCCCTTCTTCATCTACGGTGACAAGTGGATGGCTGCAAGAAAACGCTTGACGTACGCGTTCTCCAGTATGCGATTGAAAATCCTGCTCGAAAGTGTCAAGCAAGTGTGCGAGACGTTAGAGCAGTACGTGAATAAAAAGCTGGGCAAAAGCGGGAAAGTAGAATTCGAGCTAAAGGAGTTGTTCGCCAAATTCACCGCGCAAGTGGTAAGTGGCACTGGCTTTGGCGTGGACGGATTGTGCTTCAACGACGAGAGAGCGAAAGAGTCGTTCTACGCGATAGGCAATTCCTTCCTCCAGCCAACCGCTTGGAACAACTTCATTTTCTTGCTAGTATTTCTTGTACCACCGTTAGCAGACATCTTCCAAGTGGGGATGGTACCAAAGAAGGCCGACCGTTTTTTTAGAGCGATAATTGTGGATGTTATCGAGCAAAGAAGAAAGGAGAGTATACCTAGAAACGACTTCCTCCAGTTGATGGTCGATCTGGAACGAGCAGAGGGTGAGAAGTTTGACCTGGAAGTCCTCACGGCCCACACGGTGTCGTTTTTCATCGACGGCTACGAGACCTCCAGCTCCGTTTTAAGCTACGTCGCCTTCAACTTGGCCATTAATCCAGAAGTGCAGGAAAAATTACGTAAGGAGGCGATATCTGTGCTTAACAAATACAACGGTAAACTCACTTATGAAGCTTTGAGGGAGATGACGTACATGGATCAGGTAATAAGTGAGTCGCAGAGGATATTACCCACGGTGGGATTCCTGAACAAGGTTTGCACGGAAGAGACCGAATTGCGAGGGTCCGATGGACTGGTTTGTCGCGTGGAACGTGGAACGCCCATTCTGATACCTATCTACGGCTTGCACCACGATCCTCGGTACTGGGAGGATCCTAAAGTGTTCGATCCTGACAGATTTAGCCCGGAGAGAAAACAGAGCCTCGAGAGATTTGCCTTTCTTCCTTTCGGCGATGGACCGCGACAGTGCGTGGGAATGAGAATGGCTCTGTTGCAGATAAAAGCATGCTTGGCCACGTTCCTGAAGAACTACTCCTTAGAGCTCTCCCCGAAGACGCAATTACCATTAAAGATAACGGGTAACACCTTCGTGACTGCTGCGGAGGGCGGTCTTTGGGCCATCGTCCGGCCGATTCAAGGATGAGATATTTGTTCAGTTTTTTAAACAGATTTTTTTCCCTTTTATTACTTTCTTTACAATTATATAGACTTTTGTAACTGTTGTTTTAATTTCTGTAAGATTAATTTTTTAAATATTTTTTCATGGTTTTTAAGTGATACTTTGTGATGTAATAAAAAGGTAACAAGTATTAACAAAACATTAAATTTACTATAACGTAAAAAATATTTTATATATTCATAGAATCATAAACATTTCGGTTTCTTCTTTTAGCTAAAGATATGAGATTTAATTTTTACTGTAAACATTTTTTGTTTAACATTATACATTCAGTAACGAAAAAGCTGAATTAATGTGGTTTACGTTATTTTCCACCGCATGTCTAGATTAGATATTGTTGTAGTAAAAATAATAGGAACAATGCAATTTAGCATAGATAACAATAACCAAGGATACATAACAAGGTCAGATAAGAATAACGATTATACATGCGTCATATGGTGGGATTATGGCTGGCCAAATGTTTCTGACGATGAAATATTTGTAAATTTAACTGCAAGAAGACTAATTGACAATCGGTAATCACGTCGGAGCAAATTTACCAATGTAAATAAAATAAAAATATTTTTATCTACCGGAATTGATCTGGAGAATAATTTTCGTTCGCGTCTATTCATAATAATAAGTGACTATAAATATATATTATAATGAAAGCAATAAAGTAACAGGGATTAAACAGGTGTTAAACGAGGCGTAACATCCGATAACTTGTTAACAGCAACAACTTGCCAAACAGAAATTCAACGTGAACAACGGAAAAATTTTGGGAACGAGGGTTGCATCGGGTGACCAAAAGCATAAAATTCGACACAAACATAAATAACAGAAACAATAACGTTCAGATAAGCAACATACGAGAAGCATTCAAAAGCAGCATAATACGTTTGTGTGTGTGTTGTATTTGACCAATTCTCTTTCATCGAATATAAAGCCGTCTTCTTTCTTTACGACGTGTACCTTGAACGCCTTCGTTCGAATTGTATTACTCCGCGGACGAAATTTAACTTCAATCGTTACCACAGGCAAAGTACAAATCGTTCATGTTGTAATTTTTCTTTTTTACCGGAAAATCGACACTACGTTCATCGAGTACATCTATTTTTTATCATCTGGGTAATTAACATAAACCATTCTGTTTCTGCAATAGTATGTATATGCGTTTACCTTAGACTTTAAAACTACATCGTAAAAGATATCAAATTCTATAAAGAAAACTGTTAACGTTTTTATTCATATTCATGGTAACAACGTTCCAGAGGTGACCAACGCCCGGCATTACGCCATCCGCGCAAGGTATTCCACGTTTTTGCCAGTATTTATAATTTTTTGTTAGATAGACATAGATAACTATCAGGAATACGAGGGTCAAGAGCAATAAACTGATGATCATCTTCGCTCTTGAAGAGGACTGAACGACGCTGAATGAATCAAGGAGCTATGTTGCTTAATTCGTCAAAATATCTCTTAATGTGACTATTCTTAAGAATTGAAAAAATTTCTGTTAATACATTCGGATAAATGTTCAATGTTAATGTAATCAGATAGTTAATAGCAATATAATAGTCTCGGTATCATGGTCAAGTTGACTTTATTAGTATCACTCTAAAAATAACTAAACGTATTTAATGGATCGTTTTAGATCTTTACGATGACAAGTGATAATTTCGACACGCGTAGTAACGTACGTAACGTTACAAATTACATGATAGTCATTATGTAATACCAAGTTCGCATTATACATGCATCGTGCTACTTCAGCGTGAGCATAGACTGATGCCGTCATTCTCAAAGTTACTATTGCGAGAGGCAGTCGCAATTGAAAATAGTCGTTCGACGGAAGCTCCTTGATTCATTCAGCGTCGTTCAATCCTCTTCAAGAGCGAAGATGATCATCAGTCTATTGCTCTTGACCCTCGTATTCCTGATAGTTATCTATGTTTATCTAACAAAAAATTATAAATTCTGGCAAAAACGTGGAGTACCTTACGCGGATGGCGCATTGCCGGGCGTTGGTCACCTCTGGGACGTCGTTACCATGAAGACCACTATATCCGAATGCTATCGCAAGATTTATAATGAAAATCAGGATCACAGTATGGTGGGAGTCTATAGCTTCCAGACGCCCGTATTGATGGTTCGCGAGCCGGAGCTGGTGAAGACGGTGCTACAGACGAGTTTTGGAAGCTTTCACGATAATGCTATCAAGATCAATCCCAAGTTGGACCCACTTTTTGCGAACAATCCCTTCTGCATGTACGGTGACAAGTGGATGGCTGCAAGAAAACGCTTGACGTACGCGTTCTCCAGTATGCGATTGAAAATCCTGTTCGAAAGTGTCAAGCAAGTGTGCGAGACGTTAGAGGAGTACGTGAATAAAAAGCTGGGCAAAAGCGGAAAAGTAGAATTCGAGCTAAAGGAGTTGTTCGCCAAATTCACCGCGCAAGTGGTAAGTGGCATTGGCTTTGGCGTGGACGGATTGTGTTTCAACGACGAGAGAGCGAAAGAGTCGTTCTACGCGATAGGCAATTCCTTCCTCGAGCCAACCGCTTGGAACAACTTCATTTCATCGCTGGTATTGTTTGTACCACCGTTAGCAGACGTCTTCAAAGTGAGGCTGCTACCAAAGAAGGCCGATCGTTTTTTCAGAGAAATAATTGCGAATGTTATTGAGGAAAGGAGAAAGGAGAGTACACCTAGAAACGACTTCCTTCAGTTGATGGTCGATCTGGAACGAGCAGAGGGTGAAAAGCTTGACCTGGAAGTCCTCACGTCCCACGCGGTGTCTTTTTTCCTCGACGGCTACGAGACCTCCAGCACCACTTTAAGCTACGTCGCCTTCAACTTGGCCAATAAGCCAGAAGTGCAGGAGAAATTACGTGAGGAGGTGATATCTGTGCTTAACAAATACAACGGTAAACTCACTTATGAAGCTTTGAGGGAGATGACGTACATGGATCAGGTAATAAGTGAATCGCAGAGGATCTTACCCACGGTGGGACTCCTGAACAAGGTTTGCACGGAAGACACCGAATTGCGAGGGTCCGATGGACTGGTTTGTCGCGTGGAACGTGGAACGCCCATTCTGATACCTATCTACGGCTTGCAGCACGATCCTCGGTACTGGAAGGATCCTAAAGTGTTCGATCCAGACAGATTTGGCCCGGAGAGAAAACAGAGCCTCGAGAGATTTGCCTTTCTTCCTTTCGGCGATGGACCGCGACAGTGCGTGGGAATGAGAATGGCTCTGTTGCAGATGAAAGCAGGCTTGGTCACGTTCCTGAAGAAGTACACCATAGAGCTGTCCCCGAAGATGCAATTACCATTAAAGATAACGGGTACCGCCTTCCTGACTGCTGTGGAGGGCGGTATTTGGGGCATTATTCGGCCGATTCAAGGATGAGATATTTGCTCAGTTTTTTCAGCAGATTTTTCTTTGCTTTGATTAGTCTCTTTACAATTATAATTTTGTAACTCTTGTTTAGCTTTTTCAGCAGATTTTTCTTTGCTTTGATTAGTTTCTTTACAATTATAATTTTGTAACTGTTGTCTTAATTTCTATAAGAGTAATTTTTTAAATAATATTTTTTATGGTTTCAAGTCATACTTTAAGATTTAATAAAAAAGTAACAAATATTTAAAAAACATTAAACTTAATATAATAACGTAGAGAATATTTAATTTGTTCACAGAATCATAAACATTTTGGTTTCTTCTGTTAACTAAAGAAATGAGATCTAATTTGTGCGGTGAACATTATTTTATTTTACATTATACAGTCAGTAACGAAAAAACTTAATTAATGTGGTTTACGTTATTTTCCACCGCATGTCTAGATGAGATATTGTTGTAGTAAAAATAGTAACGTTTTGAAGCCAGAGATTATTGTACAGGCGTAACACTTATTGCGCACAATTCCGCGATCAAGTTATCAATCATGACTCAATAGCTGCATTCAGCATTTGAAGTAGGCGTCGGAATGGTCGTCTTCCTTTTCTATCTCAGTTTCCTCTCTTGCTCGCTCTCTATCTGTAACGCAAGAGTGAGCACACTCCGGCGCCTCTGATTTTCAATGTTAAACGCAGCTGATGTTGCGATATTAAAACGGCTACAGTTAAATTATACATAATGCAAATTTAATAAAAAAGTGTTTTGCGCAGAAATCAATTACGTGCGCATTAGATAAGAATGTATAATTTAGAGAGGATACATCATTTATAGTCATAATGCGCTACAGAAATCATCTAGTTTTAAATATAATGCCTGCTCTGGATACGAGTTTGTTACATAATAAGTCGTCAGTTAGAATTAAATCGTGCGATGTAATAACTGCAGTAAATAACTATTTACATGATTTTTCTAGTTTGCAAGAAGGTGGATAATATTTCCAGGGATAATGGAAAATGCGTTTTATGTGTTACATAAGAAATTTATTCATGGAATGTACTTACATGTACTATGTACATACATCGTATAGCAGCGCCTTAGCATATATCTCTCACGAGAATATATATTCTTAGCTGTACTAAAACTAAGGTCTCATTACGTTATTTTACAATGATAGAGTACATTAACGCATACGTACATTAAAGTCTATCAAAGAAGGCACTATACGGTGAAACCAAAATATAATCAATCTCGCAGACGATAATTCTTAGACGGTTTACAAGTTGAAGTAAAATTAAGAATTCGAAATACAATTTCTTTTTTCACTGAGATGATGCCAAAGCTTAATGAACATATCGTGTATCGTGTATGACATTAAATCTTCATCATTCTCCTTAAGCGGACGATCGATTTGTATTTCGCCGATTAAGATCATAGATTCTTTTGTCTTAATTCGATGATGGAAAGAAAGAGAAAGAACGGAGAAGGGGAAGAGGGGGGGGGGAGAGAGCGAATTATGCTTGCTTTTGGTGCCAATGTAACAGTAACAAAACAGCTTCTACGACAAATCCTTTGAGAACAAAAACTGGGAAACACGGGTATTAATAGCGGGCAACTTCTCGGTGCGGGTTTTAGAGGTAACAACGGTAACTTACATAACACAACAATGCAATTTCGCATAGATAACAATAACCAAGGACACATAACAAGGATCAGATAACAATAACGATTATACATGCGTCATATGGTGGGATTATGGCTGGCCAAGTGTTTCTGACGATTAAATATTTGTCATAGAATTTAACTGCAAGAAGACTAATTGACAATCGGTAATCTCGTCGGAGCAAATTTACCAATGCAAATGGAGTAAAAATGTTTTCGTCTACCGGGATTCATCTGGCGAATAATTTTCGTTCGCTTCTACTCGTAACAATAAGTGACTTTAAATATATCTTTTCCATGCACTACGAATTAATTTCAAGAACGATAAGTTCGACGAGTTGTACACTTTCACGTTTACGAAACTTAGACTTTCATTTCGAGTTTACACCTATTTTTGGAACATACTTTTTACCGTGCTTGCGAGAATCGTATTTACAACATCGAGCAAAGTCGTAGAAGTACATTTTCGCGTATGCCAGGAAAGAAATATAAGCGTAAACATTATTAATTGCCCAATTGGAATCGATTTGATTGATCGCCCTGCCGTCGCATTGTCAACAATAATAAAGCAATCTGGAAATGTAATGGTCTCGTAATAAAATCTAAATAGCAAATATTAATAAAGATAATAATATTAAGGATCGAACAAGTGGGTTAGGGTAAACAAGAATGGCATCAATAACGAGCGAGATAAATGTGTATAAGTAACGATTATACAATATTATGATTAAGGCAGACAAACTAATAACTTCAACTGACCAAAATTTCAACGTGAAATACAGAATACGTTTTCTGTTATGAATTTTCAACAACAATGATAACGGCGAGATGTGCACCACCGGAATTCACGTGGATTTGGAACGTAACGGAGTACACATGAATCGGGAAGTAATGCGACTTTTTAGAATATAGATTTTGCAACTACTCTTTTGAAACAAATCTGTCAGATTAAATAATATTATGACACACGAGGTTTTTCTCTTATCACTGAAATATCCTGGTGGTATTGGCAGTTCAAAATTCTTACATTTATTTTGCGAATTCGTTCAATAGGGGGACTGATGTGTTTCCAACTTTGAAATTGACTCGCTTTAAACTTGTTAAAACATCAGAAATATATAATGTCATAATAGAATTCGCGATGTCTATCGAAAATTTGTAAGCAGTAAGTGAATGGGGAAAGGCCAAATGTGATCAAAAGGTACGAAACAGATTTCCGAGTGCAGAATATTCGAGGGAGTTTTGCGGATGCATGATGACGATGATTTACAACACGAACAAAGTATCAACAGTACAATCAACAAGGGATTAACAGTGTTAAACACAACTTTTCGACAAAACTGAGAACATCCGAAATCTCGGTAATGGGGGAACGTGCGATAAAGTAACAGGGATTAAACAGGCGTTAAAGGGAAACGGGGCGTAACATCCGATAACTTATTAACAGCAACAACGTGCCAAACAGAAATTCAACGTGAACAACGGGAAAATTTTGGGGACGGGGGTTGCATCGGTTGACCAAAAGCATAAACTTCGACACAAACGTAAACAACAGAAACAATAACGTTCAGATAAGCAACATACGAGAAGCATTCAAAAGCAGCATAATACGTTTGTGTGTGTGTTGTGTCTGAACAATTCTCTTTCGTCGAATATAAAGCCGTCTCCTTTCTTTACGACGTGTACCTTGAACGCCTTCGTTCGGATTGTATTACTCCGCGGACGAAATTTAACTTCAATCGTTACCACAGGCAAAGTACAAATCATTCATGTTGCAATTTTTCTCTCTTACCGGAAAATCGACACTACGTTCATCGAGTACATATATCTTTTGCCATCTGGGTAATTAACATAAACCATTTTGTTTCTGCAACAGTATGTATATGCGTTTACCCTAGACCTTAAAACTATGTCGTAAAAGATATCCAATTGTATAAAGAAAACTGATAACGTCACGCTATGTTGCTTAATTCGTCGAAGTGTGTCTTAATGCGACTATTCTTAAGATGTGAAAAAATTTCTGCTCACTACATTTGGATAAGTGCTTAACGGATTAACATATACTTCGATCTACATTAAGTGATTAGGTCTCTCGCGAAAACTAAATGCTCTTAAGTAATCTATGCCTACGAGATGAAGCTGATCAACTGTAAATCGATAATGTTTGACTTTTAGGCGAATAACGTGAGACCCGACAGCGGATATAAAAAATGGAACGGAGTACTTTATAAATTAGAGCATTTAATGTTAACTTATGGCATTATTAATTGACAGTTGACAAACGATATCTCACAACGCTAGACGTTGTAGCGTTCACGACTCGTACTTATCACTACTCACAGGGGTATCATCCATTTGTGCCTGACACGATTGATCGTACCGGCGACAAAGTTAAGAGTTAAATCTAAACGCAAAGTACTTTATACGACACGATTGTGCATAGGTTTTATATTTTTTACTACACACGTGTTAAATAATTTACGTTCTGCATCGCGCATTTGTCGATAACGAAACGGTCGAAGCGCGAATTTTCAGACGAGCTTCTCTTCCTGACGTACACGTTTTGATTATTTGAGTGGCTGAAACCGAGCGGCGTGACAATCTGAAGACGCGATACTGAAACGCGCAGATCCTGAAAGGAACCTGTTCGTCTCGCAAAACGGCGATTACGTTATGCAACGCTTACAAGACGATTTCGCGAAACGAACACTTCTCCATATCCTTTCAACATCTCCGCGCAGCAGTCGAAACAACACCGAATCTGTTCTTGCGTTCTTCCTTTTGCAATAATAAAACACAATTGTTCATCTCAGCTCTAGATTAGAATTACTTTCGTTTCGGTCGCGCTGAATTACTTTCAAGTCGGCTATAGAACGGCTATTACTTCGCGTAGAACGTATCATGCCTTATATTTACATGCTTATTTCTTTCTCTTTCGTTTTCTTTTTTTTGGGGTTTTTACACTCTTCTTTTTTATGAATAAAAATAAAAAATAAAAAAAAATAAAAGAAACAAAAAAGAAGGTAAAAGAAATTAAAACTGAAAACAAGCTAAATATCAATTCGTGAAATCATCGGAATGTAAAACAATGTGTCGAATTCAACAACAAATTAAACGAAACGCGTAACGTGTGGCGATGAAGCATGACATAGAGTCCACAAAGCGCAGTTGAGTAAAAATCTAAAATTACAGCGTATCCGATTTCTCGAACTCTTGAATATAACATGTGGGTGTGAAAAAGTTTGTCATCCTTACTACATTAGAAGGTTTACGTTAAGTGCATCTAGTCGTCATTTACAAATCAATAGCACAATAGCTTTTGCGGTTTTATACGGTTTTCGTGTAAGTTTTCACTGAGATCGACGTTTCTAGCCGTAAAGACGACGAAACTTCCTTCTCCAATTCATGTTATAATTCCAGTTACAAGTAAATAATTGAATCTGCAGCTCTTAGATTACGCCTTAAGACACGATGAAGAAAGAATGAAATATATAGATATACAATTTATGTATACATATTTCAGAGATCTATGGCGGCGCGCTTTGTGCTTTGGTATTAACGACGATTTCACAAAGTATAAGATAAAGGGAATCGAGCAAAATAAAAGTAACGGACAAATTAAAGAAATGACAAATAAATGTAAATAAATTAACTAAACCTACGAGAATCTTTTAAAGTAAATTAAACGTAACGACTTAAGTGCCCGAAGTTGCAGAACTGTGACGATCGATTTCGACGATAAACCGTAATAAGATTTTCGCTATTAGCTAATACTCACGATTGATATCGATATCGATTAGTGACTTAAGTATAATCTAGGATAAAATTACATACAATTAGAACAAGGGATAGTACCTTTGCTGATGGTCCCACGACGTCCCACGACGTCCCGCGGGGTCCGTGACTCAAACGACTGTGTCCCATGTTGTTCCGCTATGATTTGGTGCTCGCGATTTTCCAAGTGTGTGTCCAAGAGTTGTCTTCCGAGGGTTGGGTCCTCCGATGAATTATCCACGAAACACAATTAGTCCTTTGCTCATTCTTGATTCCTTGAGCTCTTCTTGCTTGATTGGGAATAGAAATAAAAAGTCGTTGTCGATTAGATAAGTTCTTACTGAGATTAGCTTGTCGAGGATTCTTGCACAGTCGGAAAAGTCCGCGATAGCGATTTTTGTCCTGCGTTTTGCGTGTCGAGTCAGGGTGCTTTTGGTCGAAGGTTCTTCATCCAGATACGAATCCTTGTGCGATTCGTGATTTTGTGCTCGAGTGGAGGGTTTACTAGTGTTCGAGAGTTTGTTCCGAGTAGACGATTCTCGCCATTCTTGTTTTCTGGCGGTATTTTGCTATCTGGGGGGGGGGTTTCGCGTTCCTCAAGCGGTTTTTGTGTGCTCGTTGGACGTAATTTAGGGTGAGATAGTTTGACTTACGCCGCTACAGAGCCGCGTGCGCAAAAGGTGATTTTTGACGTAGCGATGGTTTCGCAAGGTTTGCTGATAATTTCCGGTTGTTTTCAGAGTATCCTTGGATTGGACCAAAAAGGACTCCGCGTGTACTGTTTTGCGTAGCGTCATTCGCAAACGAACGTCATAAATTAGCTCGACTGTGATAATCCAATTGGTTTTGGGACTCGATAGAAATTGATTCGATTAATGATTTCGATTGATTTTAGGGATGACATCTGCTCTGAATATCAATCTTTCCGCCCACTTCCCTATGGATTTTGCGTGTGAAATTTGCGCGGGTCGCTTTTGAGATCTCTGTTTTGAGCGCTGCTGTTTGCTCTCTCTCTCTGCTAAATCATTAATCGATCGAGAAATTGGTCAGGTGTGTGACGGTGCGCGAACTCGTCGATCCGAAATAACTTGCGAATTTCGATCGAGAGCTTTAATTATTATCCTTCGCCGGGTCGAACTCTGGTAGGTCGTTTTTCCCCGATGCGAGAGTCAAATCCGTGCAGAACTGTTTCTGGCTGCACGATGTAATTTACGTCGTGATTTCCGATTTTGCGATTTGGCGCTTTTGATCTGCTCTGAAGCCTTGATTCGCATGCCGTCGATTGACATGCGCGTTGATCAATCGTCTCCTGTTTGAACCGTGAAATGATCAAAATGGTCTTGCAGAAATGCTTCACGTAAAGTTGCTGGGCGGGTAATTGAAAAAGTAATCGTCGACAATTTGTGTAAACGTGAGCTTGGAATCACGTTACAATCTCTTTGGTGATGTCGCAGCGCGTAAAGAATGTAGGGAAGTGTAACGAGAAATGCTTTCCTCGCGGTGTACGATCCGCGAATGCCTCCTGTAAATCGTAATATACGAAAAGTATGGCCGCGCGTCCTGCTGCGGCCGTTTGGTTAATGCTCTGCGAAATAATAATCCTGAGGGTGTGTGAGACTTGCACTTGTGGCGGCGTATAGACCGAAGGGTTGCCTGGTTGAGGTCGGAGGAACGATTTCCGTCCATGCCGTGAGCCTTTCGCGAGGAGAGACGTTTTGTCCTTTCCAATCCAATTTTCGAGCGAGGCGGGGTCCAGACTCTCGCAAATTTTTCGCGCTGCGAAACAACGCGGAGAGTACGTATTTGCACGTGCGTGTATACGTGTGAGTTTGCTTTTTGGTTTTCATCTCCCGAAGTGAACTGCGTGATCCTGAAGTGCGCCGCGCGATGCACGGCGCTGTGTAACATATTAATTTTCCGATTGATTTCAGAGAATTTTCGTCGATAGTGTTACTATCATTAGTATTAGTATCGTTGAGTGTGAGGGTAAAAGTAACGTCGGCGTTTTTCGTTTTTGAAGTAATAATAATAGTGATAGTAAATGTGTTGACGTTTCCAGGTGTTGGCTGTTTTGGACGATGCTCCAAGTGTTGCGTTTGAAAGTGTTCGATTTCGCTGGGAAGCTTTTGCTCTTCGGTCCGGCGAGAACGACAGGTGCAGCCTCCGCCAGTCAGGTGGTTTTTGAGTTTTTGAAAATTTCGCGTTGGAGATCGAGTTGAACTGAGCCGTCTGGCGGGTGGAATAGAACCTCGTTGAGAGACGGAAGGTGGTTGGTCCAACGAAAATAAAGAAACGTTGCTTTGGTCATGAGATCGGAAGGTTCTTTCGATACCAGAATTCGCGGAGCTTTGTGTACGCCTCGAGGATGTCTCGTTCGAAGGCGCTTTCGAGTGTGCAAGATAAATCAATGAATATCCTCAGGCTCGCCGGGTAGACACGTGAAAGCCTGTTTTCCCCTCTTGTGCGAAAATGTGTAAATGCGATAACTTCAACCAATGATGCGCGGTAATTGCGATAAATCCAACAAATCCCGTAGATGCAATAAACATAATGGACTGCCTGGTGGACTGAAGAAACGTTGCGATCGTCGCCCTTGATCTCCGACGACCTCCCCCAATCATCGGAGAACGAGATCGCGCCGGATACATTCTTTATCCGTTTCGGTTACTCGTTTTGGCTCCTCGCCGGATAGCTGGCTTCCGCCTGACGCCGGATTCCGGCTGCACCCGCTGATTTTGATCCTCCCGCGCCGTCCCGTCGACTGGTTGATGCCATGATTGATGCCCTGATTGCCCTTGATTGCTGCTGCTGCTGCTGCTGCCTTTTCCCGGGCCGTCCGAGTGGTGAGACCTGGAAGGGTGTGAGCGTTAGCTACGAAAAAAAAACACACAAGGGCCGGTTGTTCACATTTCCGTGCGTTGAAACTCTAATCTAACCGATATCTACCAAATGCTCTTTAGTGACGCTAAACAAAGTTAATCCCTTTGAGATTTCGGATAGCATTAGTGGGTCGAAAAGTGTGCGTGCGGTCGTCGCCAAGCGTCGTTTTTGAGCTGCCACGAAGATGGATGCGCTTTCGTTCCGCGCTGCTTCGCTTTTGAACCTGAATTCGCGAACGCCCTGCACATACGTCTTTTGTCCCCCGACCAGTTCCCATGAAGAATCCCGATCAATTTCGATCAGTACAGGCGATTTCCTCGCGAGCCGATTGATGCGACGGTATTTTAGACTGGCATCCGTTCCTTTTTGTTCCACGCAGACGGTATGCATGTCGATCAGAAGGTACTTCGCGACGCTTGGCTCCACGGTGAATTTTATATTGTGTTCGGAAAATTTAGCTGTGCTGAAGAACGATATGGGTGTAGAGAATTTGCGACCATGAGGCTGTGATATGATGTCGGAAAGTCTAGTTTGTTTTTTTTTTCTTTGAAATTTTAAATCAGATTGAGAGAGTCAACGTTCGACGGTAAATTTTTGATAATTTCACATTCGGTTTTTCTGTCACATAATGTTCCGCTTGATCTTAATTTCTTCGTGAACAACTTAGTGGTGAATTGGATTTTTGTGTCTCTTCATTTAATGTGCTCGATCTTATTTTTGATAATGGCGATGCAGTTATCCAAGTTATTCAAGTTATCTCGAGAGAAAAGCTGTTTTTCTACCACAAGGAAGCGGTTTCTTTTGTTTTTGGTATACGCTCGCCTTTACAAATACTGTTTAGACGTTGAACCTTCAATTTTACATCGAGATTGCGGACAACTTTTTCGGATTTTCTACTCAATTGAATTGCGGCATGTGCTTTCGCGTTTACGAAATGGGCCTTGGAGGTCTGTCTGCCGGTAAAGTCGTGCATTCCTTAGAGCAATTTGACCATTCGTCTAATAGATAGAATCATCCCAAAGATATTGTACAAGCACTTTCATCCTTGATTCTTGAACGCAGTTTAACAACAATATACTTCGATTTTTGTCAACATTAGCATGTTCTCGAGCGTTTCCAAGTAAGTCTTATATTTTTATTCTCGGCCGACGGTATGAGAAATCTCTTTTGATCACCGTTTTGTTTGTGAAACTTGCTTGACCTTTTCTAAATTCGTATCGCGAATAGATAGCCAAGAAACAGCGGATTTAAGGGTCACGACGTATCCGCGATGTTATCACTCGATGAGTCCCCGAAGATCGAACGGCGAATTTCGTAGACAAAGCGTGTCCGTTCTTATTAGCTACACTTTTTCACTCTATCTACATTGGTGACGTGCGATTATCGCGGTGGAACTTTGACTTGACATCTCTCTGCGAAGACGTGGAAGTTGCCGGAGAACATCTTGCAATAACGTAGTCACAAATAAATCAATAGATCGCGTCGATGAGTCGAGACTGAAGTGATTTTGGGGAATGATCTTGGAAAATTCTATAAGTGCCATAGATTCACGTTTACTTCTACCTTGCCTTTACCCAGAATCGGTACAAGATACTGTAAAGCACAAGCTGTTAATTTTCGTATCGCGATTTGTATATATGTTTTGCAAGAAATCTTTCGGACGCTCGTGCCGTGTAGAAATCTCAAAGTCTGCCCTATTCGTGGCACTTATACCGCTTACCACGATCACGCAAATGTATGATAACACGCACTATTGCGAGCAGCTGGTAGTAGCCTGCGGTACTTGAATATAAAAACGCGTGGCCTAGCGATCCCGTCAACAATATGTCAATTATACTCGCGCTTCGGAGGGAGAACGTGGGGTGGAAGAGGGAAAGGACACGAGCGCGGAAAGTGTAGCTGAGAGGAACAGAGCAGAAGCGAGAATCAAAGACCTCGATGGTTCCCTGTGTGTACAACCGGAACAACCGGCCCCCGGAAAGACCGGAGAGCACAAAAAAAAAGAGGGCGAAGCGTGAATCGTGGAAAAGAAGCGTGGCCGCAAGAGAAGAAGACAAAGAAGTCGTGCTGTTGTACTGCTGGATGCAAGATGGACCGTGGGACTTGTAGGCATTATGAGTTAGTTAGCCCCTTTAAGGGTTCTCTCTCTTCCCTGGGAACGCGCGTAAATCACGAAACGCGAGGGGGAGCGAGGTGACGAAACACCTTTTATTACGGACGTAGAAGGGCCGGGTACGTGAGGCGTATGAGGGACTCTCAAAAGCGGAACTCTTTTTTCCTTTCCTTGTGGCTCGTTAGATTCTCGAAGGCCGCGCGACAATGCCAATGCCGTGGCTCTTTGTTACGCGAGTCCGGCCTGCTTCGCGTTCTGATGTCCGGAATCTTTTCTTCCGCTAACGATCGCGTGGTGTTTTGGTGTTCGTTCGTGTTTGGCGTTCGTTCAGATCGTTAGAGTGGTCTTGACGGGTTTCGACGACTGATCTTTGTCGACCTGTTACGCTGATTCGCAGGAAATTATCTCGAGCAATTGGATCATGGCTCGATACGTTCTACAACTGCGACGGGTGATTTCACGGGTTATTCGGGCTCGCGTGAAACTGATGATGATGGCGGTAATCGAGTATTTCCATTCGTGGGACATTTTCAGTCGAAAAGCGATGTCTCATCGATAGATCACGATTTTCGTCATTCCGACACGTCTTTCTCTTAATTTGCCGTTGAGATTTTGCAATTTTGCAATTGAAAGAAAGCCGGCGTGGTCAATCTCGCGAGATTATTTCTCGGACGTTTGTAATATATTAACTAGAGTGTCAATTTTCATATCTTCTTTCGGGAACTAAACAGATTCGCCCGGTCGTTTTGTGATTTTTGAAAAGGCATTATAAAAATCCAAAGATACTTTGTACTCGTCCGAACAATCTTTTTTTTTTCAATCAGTAACATACCGTAATATTAGATTCAGGAATTCTGATTTGGATATTATTGAAACACTTCTTTCAAAACGGAGAGAATTTTTTCTTTTTGTAGCGTAATATTAAAAAGCAACATCTTATCATTTCCGTTTCTATTGCGGTAGCTATTGCTATAATTTCTTGCCATTTGGAAAGATGCTTTCTTACAAACGTGTGCTTTTTGAATTCAAACTTCACTTTAGCTCGAAAACATTCTTCAGTCTTTGTATCCTTTTGGAGTTTCTTCTTGGAATGAATCAAGTTAACGTCAAGATACTGCCATATTTTCAAATAGTCAAAAGGGATCTTTTGTTCTAAACCACTGTTATAGGGTGTCCCTTAGAGCCAATAAATTTCTTCTTGTTGAAACAATGGGAATTACTTTTGAAATGGTATCGTGTTGGTAATCAATTTTAAGAAATCCGAAGGGGTTGTGGGGGAAATGTAATTGCCATCATTTCACTTATTCAATTGTCATTCATTGTTCTATTGCAAGTTCACGTTTCAAGTATGTTATTTACGCGACCCCAATTTCATTTAACGGAGCACAAAATAAATTAATACAATACAAAGAGAACTTGGCAGGATATAGCGTGTACCAAAGAATCTGTCATGCTGATTCAACGACGATAAAATAAATTTGAATAATTTATTCAGTAACAGGCTCTATAAAAATGTTTTAATTCTATTTGAAGGAACCAATTTTATACGCGCGTTTTCCCGTAATATAACCGATTTCAGAAAAGTATCGTAACACGAAAATTTAGAGCAACGTACACGTTACTCCCATGTGACGGTCGGGAATCTTATTACATATAAATTTTTTTTTTCAAGATTAAAACAGCAAATCCTTTTTATCGTTACGTACAGACGAGTCTATATTTTCATCAGCTGTAAGCAGATCCCCAGTTGGAGGATCAAATAGATAATGGGAGGTACTTCGTGTCGCAATATATGCGTGTGACTGATATTTCCAGTGTATAAACTCCTTTGGATATGGGAACACATTATTTGAAAGATTAATTCTTGCGTGTCGATGTATTCGGTGACCGGATCAATGCAGTGTTTACGTGCGTCACGGTGTATGAATGTGTGCTGATACGATCAACATGCTCTTTGCTTCCGGCGTAAATATATGGGGAACAGAAAACCGATTCCCTTCACACTGATCGAACATGCGAACAGGTGAAACGACTGCCCGAACAGTATAATTTCCTTCGCGGTGACATTAAATGGTTTTACTTGTTGCAAGATCACTTTTGGCATTGTCAATACTGTCACATTGGTTGTCCTTAATTTGGTTGCGAAGCTCATAAGCGTAAAGACTATAATTATTAATTTATTGTAAAATCTCTTTCTCCCTGTTAAATATTTTTTCTATTGAATTGGTTGATTTCGGTGTTTTCTCTGGGATATTTTGTCTGGAATAGAGAATTCTTCTTTTGGAACGTCAAAATATAATTTTTTCTCTTTTTTCTTCAATGTGCTGCTAAAATAGGATACGTGGAAATTTGTATAACTATATGTTATTTTTGTTGAATTGACAATCTGTCGTTTCGGAACAGCACGATGCAAAGAATTGTATCTCAAAACTGGACAGTGAATTAAATACCAAATAACAGGTTAATTTGACAATTGACATTTAATTTACATTTGGATTTAATTAACGAGCTAAAATTCGTTTCTACCATTTTCATACTTTTTATTACAATATTCTCCGGTCTATCTTACTGCTTGTAATAAAAAATTGTATGGATATCAGTTTCATTGTTAACTACATTTGTTTCTTTCGGAACATGTATAGAAAATTATCGCTGCTTTAATTGTAAAAGGTCGGGTCGAAATACTCGCCAAACGCAGTAATGAAGTGTATTATAAAATTTTGTAGCGAAAATGAAATTTTCGTTCCGATGAATTTTGCTTCTATCATACGCTTGGGTCACATATTGAAAATCTGAATACAAAAATATTTAAATACCTGTCATATAATTCCTCGGGTGCATTTGTTTTGTAGCTCAAATAAAGATGTAGTTCTATTTGTTCTTTCTTTTCTAGATTACGATAAAGAATCTTCTGTTTCATTTATTACGAAGAAGCCTGATTAAAAATAATTTGTCTAGTTTTTCCATATCTTATTCATCCTTTCAAATGCAACAAATTTGAAGTTTCGAATACGATTATACTGGCTTTCGTCTATTATTTTACCGTTTATTTGTCCGGATAACATGATTTTGTGGCCCATGAAAGAGTCTTGTTTCATATCAGATTTCAAATTTATTTCATTTTGCAACAAAGCCTGTTTTGAATAGTGCTTGTTTTGAAATTGAAACTGTGCAATGCCAATCGAATTCGTTTCAACACACAATATCTGAACAGTAACTAAACTGATTACAAAATGAGCATGTTGTCGATAACAGCAGAGAAGACCGTATATAATCATGTAGATAAGCCAACGAATATATCATATCCTATACTGCTATTGGTGAGATTAGAACTAAATGTCTATTGAGTCACTGTCAATCAAAAATGCGATCGATAAATTAATTCCTAGAATACCGAGATGAATGACCGATTAATAATATCGGTCGCAATAACATAAAAATTCTGTCAGAACAAATTTCATGGCAAATAATTCTTGTATTTCAAACTATTTTATTAAATTGATATACCATTGTACCGTCCACGCAAATTATTATCTTTGGCCGTATATTTTTACATTCTCGTCCGTAAATTGCATTCTATTTTGTTAAAGTACCACTGCATTGATCCACTACAAGCTTCTTAGTAGCAACAAATTCAAAGGGCAAATCTTAGCAATTTCATATCAACCGTAAAACTGTGACATTCCTATAGCATAATCGCTTATGTTCCAATTTGAGCGTACGACAAATGTTCTCAGCTTGATATTGAACGGCAATTTCAATATTCGGTGTATGTTGATGAAATGGGGGGAAAAGTTTCTACGTGGATCATCTCGGAATATTCGTCAAAGTTCAATGTCATTTCCTGATTGGATCGCGTTCGGTACTAAGGATGAAGGGAATATTTCACCTGCTTGAATCTGCACATTTTTCATTGAAACTTAAAACCCCGCTATTATGTTACGGAGTTACATGACAAAAATTTCGATAAACGACACCTTTCCGTTTTTATGTGAAGGTTTTCACGTTGTCTCCGTGTTACTTTACGCGACAAATCGACGTATCGACAATTTCTGACGTGCGGGACACGACTATATGCTTAATCAGGGAGGTATAGAGGTGTCTACGCATGCAGATTTGGATTGCAGGTTTGTTAAGCAGCTGAAGTGGAAGAGTAGATCAGAGATTGAGTCGAGTCGTTACAGAAACAGCAGCTTGAAACCGAGAGAGTTTAATGCGCACGCACACGATATGTTGTTAGTTAATCGCATGCATATGCTAATTTACAGAAATGACCATAGTTACACCGATGGATCTGTACACATCTTACTCTTGATCTACGATCGACTATGAGTGACTGCACGCTTACGAGCGCACCTTGGATACACTCGTAAACACGCACACGATTAACCGCAACTGAAAAACGTTCAGAAAATCTACAGGTACAGAGAAGCGGAGAGTGTGCTATCACTACTCGCGATCTCGAAACAAAGACTATCCAAATGACTTAAGTATCTCGGCGAGGTGCAAATCATACTCGGACGATACTGGAAAATTTGGATCAATCTGCCGCGCTGTCGAGCTAATTTATCCGTATTGAAGATTTCACGAAACGTTTTCCCGCGGGGAAGCAATTTCACGCTGTGTCGGCAACATAGCGTGATCGAGAAGATTTTCAACGGACGCGTGCGTGAGTAGTGATAACGCCGTTAACAGGAGAAGCAGTTAGAGGAGAGCGCCTATTTTCTTTTCTTTTTCTTTTTTAGACGAGTACAAATTTCGAAGGACCATTACTATTACACACAGAGCAATTTTTCATCAGACGTGAGTGAAACGAAACAAAAAGCGGACAGACTTTCGAACACAGCGGCGAAAAGGGATAAGACGAGCAAATTTCAAGTCACATTTTGGGGAGGGATATTAGTGCCTGGATAGAGTAGGTCCGAATGATCAATACGCGCGTAACTCGGAATTTCGATCGTAGATTCACGCTATTCTGTCTCGCGAATTATCTCAAGACACCTCCGTCGCGATTAAATTCACGTTAAGTCTCTTGGCACGTCGTGGCGGTCAATTTTTCTCGTTTTCAGCAATTTGGCCGTTTTTTTCTACCTGCCCGAAAATTTTCACCGGTATAAAGTACTGCCCGATAAAATCAGAACACCGTGAAGAAAACAAATTGCATCTCTCGTCCGTGACGTTGCGCGTGACGCGAGTCTAAACGTGCAATAATTAATCGCACGGTAGCAATTGGGCAAATGTGTTGTGCTTTTTGGAATTTAGTTTCCGAGCTCAATTCAATTCGAGTCTCTCGAATGTTAAGTTCCTGAAGCGCGCGCGTAGCGAATCGAATGGCTTCTGGTGTTCTAATTTCACGTTAAATCGTACTGTATCATCGACTGTCCCATTCGCGAAAAACTAAGCGAGTCGAGAAATACGAACTTGCGGAATTTCACTTTTGAGGCCGTCGATTTCGTTCGTCTATTTCGTAAATACGTGGCGGTACTTTGGAGATTAGATTTTCTATAATAATCGCCTGTGAATATGCCTCTTTCAGAGCGAACGTTAATAATTGCACACGTATTTGGTTTCTTTGGGTGAAGTACGGACTCGCTCGATTTTCCGCGCGCGACAGTCGATTGCTATTTTGCGGAGAGGTGCAAATTTCCGGCTTCACGAGGCAGAACGTCGAAGATCCGCGGGGCCGAAAACCAGATTTTAGACGACTTTTAGCGTAGTCTATCGAAGCACCAAGATCACGTGCTAGCCAGGACAAAAACCCGAAACTATACTCACCATCGTGGTTGGTGGGTGCTCCGATCGGATCTGCGACAGAAAAGTGATGGCGATCGCCAGTTAGATGACTGCAGCTTACTTCCTCTCCTCTCCTTCTCCTCTTCACCCCTCCGGATCTTCCACGACCGTGACCGGGGTGGCCGATCGGTCGCAGAAGCCGAGACCTCCTCTCCGCACCGTTGACCGTGATGCTCTGAGGTCATTGCAGGGCGAGCGGGCCCTTATATACTCGCTTGAGGCCCTTCCTTCGTTGCACGTGCTGGCTGATGGGGGCCCTTCAGGGGAGGCCCTTGGGAAAACGGTTTTGGCGCAACGTTTCTTTTCAGCCATCCTTCCGACTCCCTTTCTCTGTCATCTTTCCCCTCCTCCCCCCCCCCTCCCCATCCCGGCGTCGAGGGGGGAAAAAGAGATCGCGAGACGAGACGGGGAAGATCCTTGCTCCTGAACACGTTTGCTCCTTACCTGTTTCTGCACGTAACGTGCGCGGCGGTTTCCTCTCCCGATATTCTTCACCGAGGGGTGCTGGTCGCCCCCCCTGAAAATCCTCAAGGGGGCGAACGGCCCAGGTGCCAGGCAGTAAGATAAACCGAGAACTTTCGGAAATCTCTGCCAAATGGGATTTCTTCGCGAGATGGTCAATTCGACGTAGTATGCGTGAAAAATATCTCCAGGTGGAGTCGTCCAGGAATGAGATTTATTTCGTTCACTGATCACGTCGAAATTAAGTTCCAGTACAAATAGAAGAGCACAAATAAAATTTTCCAGCGGAACGACATTAGAATCGCTGGCCCTCAAATCATTGTATATACATTTAACATGAAAAAGCAAGGAATATTCTGAGTAATGCAAAAGAAATATCACATTCTTTGGAATTAAATAACAAGGCGTCACTTATTCAACTTAACACTTATATCTATTCATGGAATTGATAAATTTTAAATCCCCGAGTTAAATGCTTCAG
>NW_011967186.1:525623-532731 GCF_000949405.1 Vollenhovia emeryi
TTCTCGTTCATTTCATCTGCTCGATTGGCAGATCTTAAATAATTTCCAACAATGTTAAATATTAAGCGAGATATAAACATCATGTTTTATTTAAAGCGACGCAGCCTCGGTGCGACTGTTATTCTTTAACCGTCGTGCGCATCCCCCTTGCACGATGACGCGAGAGTTACCGGTTTAACATCCGTGTGTCACGGCAGCTAAATCGATTTCCTCTTTTACATATCTCAACGATTTCTTTAACCCTTTAATAATAGCCGCAGATCCAGTTATGTGAGTCTCATCCGTTGACCGTTTCTCGTAGACCGCTTCCTTTATCTCACCCTTCTCGAACATTTCACCAACGGTACGCGCACATATGACTTTGTACATACAATGTACGTCTACAAAAAGAGGGAAAAGTCTCTTTCCGAGACGTGGCAGCTTGTGAGATAATTTTATTAAACTTTCCCACGCGCCAATTTTATTAAAGCTTTCCGATCAAACTATAAATTTATCAGTAAACGATTGGCAGGAAAGTAAAGAAATGCCAACTGATTCGTCTGTTTCCTAAATTAAACCTTTTTCTATCATATATTCTTAATTCTATTTAGTCCACTTTTAATTAATTACATCGCTTTCCTCACTTACATATTATATCTCAGTTTTCTTATCGTTGAATCGTCGTTTTTCATTCCGTAATCTTTAACGCGTTGCGCTGCAGCGCTATCTCTGTAGACATATCTACGGAGTTTAAATTTTTCTTCAATATATACACTGAAAAAAAATTTAAGCTACCGTAGCTAATCATGGTTTGCTAAAAATATTTTGCTGCCGTAACTACAAATTTCTAAACCACAGCAAACGGTTTGCTGACGCACCTAATACAACAGGCACAGTAGCAAAATATTTAACTGTCACAACTAAATATTAGCTGTCCATATTTTACAACTTTCTTTCCGTGTATACAAATATACACTATTTAACTATGTACAATATAAATTACGACTTAAATTATATACATATATATAATATTGTATAAATTCTTTTCTACTGCAAATGATTATATATAAGTTGCAAAATACAAGTTTTACTATGCTGTGAAAGCATTTACCAAGCTGGGGGTTGATCTGGAGCGACCCTGTCGCTCAAGGTGCTGATTTTTGAGAACATCGACACGCGCCACCCGCAGCACGCGATATGCTGCTGATGGGAATTGATTCATCGACGATTCACGCGAGATCGACGTGAATCATTCGGCAAGAACAGTTAAATGAATTCTCGTCGACGCGCAGCGTCAACTATGCGGGTACCAACTAGCCACTGGGGGAGATTACCGGGGTAGATAATTGGTTAATGACTCCCGCTACTCTGATCTTTTTCAGCATGCTAGTATAAGCGATCGATTACTTCTCGTTCGGTTAAGCTGAGAACTTCGTCTATCGCCACGAAAGTCTCACGCGCACTGGTATAATAAAATTCACCAGAATTATATATTTAACGTAAAGAATTATTTAACGCCAGTACATGATTAACCAACGTAGAAAATTGCTAGACGACGCTTGACTGGCAAACTCTAATTCAAGAAGTTCATTGCGAAAAACCTCTTGCGAACCCTGCCTGAAGTAATATTTAATGAGTTTCTTTAATTAAAATTTGTCAGCCAAGCGTCGTCTAGCAATTTTCTACATTGGTTATATATTTAAATTCGAAGGAATAAGGACTGATCCGAATTTGGTCCTTACTCTATAGGACGAAATATCATATTACACAGATATTCAATCGGTCACAAAGTAACTCCTATTTATGGTATTAATTTATATTTTATAATATCGAGGATTATGTTTTAAGAAAAAATATTGGGAAAGAAGAATATTGGTGACAAAACGCATGTAAAGATTTTAAATTTTACAATCCCTCGAAAAAAATAGAATTTTCTTTTTAAATTCATCCCTTCCTTGGCTCGATCTCAAATTTAAAGAGCAATATTTAAAGAGCTGTAGTAAACATCTGTGCGGTGCTGGAAGAGTATTAAACACATGCAAGTTTATTACGACAATCCCAGGCATCTTTGTCATTAAAATTTTAATTTAATACAAAAATATATTTAATGCGGAAGTTGAATTGAGAAATTTTCTTTCCGGGATTACAACTCTCGCGATTTCAAATTGAACGAGATGTCACGATTCACGATTAGCGTAATATCGCGTTATTACTCGTTATTACTCGTTATTTCCGATAAGGCAGATGGCCGGAAATACAGTCCAGTTTTCTCGATGCGGCACGGGTAGTTATTTATGCAACACTTAGTGCGCGACCCGAGGGGCGGCCGCCGAATCTGGGGTGGGAAACAGTGCTTCGGCATTTTTGCATCCCCTGCATTCTCACGCGAGCGATACGAAATGAAAGGCTACCTGTGCAGGAGTATCATTTTTCAGACAGGTACGCGGTGCGCACGTGTATGACTCATTTTCATTGATTTGGTGGTGGTACGTTATTGATGAACGAGGCGCAAAGTAACGACTTTATTTAATAATTGCTTTTCTTGCTAAATTACTTTGTACATTTAGACGTACTTGCTACGCAAATATATTTAATAATATATTTATTATAAAAATGAATATCAAGAAACACAGTTGATAATGGAAAGAATGTGTTAAATTATTAATTTAAGCACCAAGTTTTATTTTAATCACGTCGTTCGGAAGTTTCCTTCAATTAGGCATTATAGAACTTTAGATATCGATCAGTTAAATTAACTAAATGAAGTTTTATTCTCTTGCATATTTAAAATAAAATAATCAGGTACATAATTTTAGTAAAAATATATAATATGTATATATATCTCTCTCTCTCTTTAGTCAATCAACGTAATGCATCACATCTTGTCAAAAAGTCTTTATAAATTTTAAATTATTAATTTTACAAATTGTCTTTTTGTAAATTCTAATGTTTTATAAATTCGCAAATGTATATTTTCTTCGGATTTATTAGCAAAAATTAACACCACTTCTTGGCTTCTTCATGCCAACGCAGGCAATTTAAAGATTCGCGTGGTTTTTGAGACTTCATAGCTTATTTCGCTGTCGTACAGTAAATTCGAAGGGAGAGCGTGCTATTTCTTGAACCCTTCGACCTCCCGACCCTCTAGGCTTTCCTGACCCTGATCCAGACTACGGGTGCTATTGCACACTCGCTTGGTTTCGTACATTTCTATACTCACATCTGCCTTATGTTCTCACGCTATTTTCCTTCCAGCTTAGAGTCTCCGAGTAACGGCGATGAGCTTTGTTATCGAGATACAAGGGGTTGAGCTAGTGTCCAGGAAATAAAAATATCGAATTCTTCTATCATGTCAAAGAAAGCCTGAATCTTTGGAATGTGGATTAATTGAAAATTATAAATAGTTCGAATATTATTTAATTAAAGAAAATTACTTTGAATTATTTTCAATAACGTATCTAAGCTCATATTGCATTTATACGTTTAATTATATCCAAGTTTTTTTTATTTTTTTTTTACCGCTTTTTTGTTACAATCCAATAGTTTTTTTCATTATATTTTGGCTCTAAACATCGTCAAATGACAATTTGATGGAAATTTGGTCACTCTGTTGTTTACCTGTGCAACGGAAACATTTTCTTTTTCGAAGAAATAAATGAGATAAGTTATAAATAATATTAAACAAAGACAAATGAAAAATAACAGGCCAATAATTATACGAGCAATGGAAGGCGAATGTCCATATGTACTTTAATATTTGGTGTATATTTTAAGCGAACGTTTCGGTGTCACAGCACCTTCTTCAGCGCAACTTAGTAAATTACATTAATATGATTTAAATAACACTTAGTCTAATATAGTTATAATAGAATAACCTAGGTCAGCGGGTAAAAGATAATTTCTCTCCAACACTCTAAGGAAGTAAGATCGATCGAACCAACTGGCGGTCAAAAACGGAATTTGTACAGAAGGAAAATTAAGGTATTTCAAACCGCATACCACATTAAAAACGGTGGATAAATTATCGTAACAAAAACAATCATTAGATAAATCGGATCCAATTATTAACAATTATGTACCAGACGAAATAACTATTTAATTTTAATTTTGCGCTGATGAAAGCACTGTGTGCCGAAACGCGTCCGCTGATTTATATTTCAACTGTAACATCTTTGAAATTTAAAATATATATTGCTTTGTCAGTTTTCGTGCTCGTTAAGATTGGCCTCATTTGTTTACTTGTTGTTTTAATAAATAAATAATTGTAGCTTTCATAAATTGTTGAGATAAGCGAAACTTATAACTAAAATAAAATTAAAGCAACAATTTTTAATAAACATGTAACTAAAAATGTCAACAATTTTCTCACTTCGATATACAGAGATTTTCAATTTTCTTATATACAGTTTCAAGGTTTAAATCAATGGTTGTACAGAGATAAAACAAAATTGTAAGATTCACCATTACTTTTTAATTCCAAGCCGGAAAAATCTTTGGCAGATTTTTACGAGTGAGGAATAACAGTTTTGAGCGAGGGACAGGAAAGCGAGAAGTGACATACCAAAGTCAATATAGATAAACATAACAAATAACACATTAGTTCAAATGTTTTAATAATTAATAAATCATACATAAGATTCGGGAAACTCGAACGTTACATCCCGTCCAGTCAGTTGTTTGTACACCGAAGCGAAAGTATCGACCTGCCGAAAGGTAGAGATGAAAATGAATCATACAATGTCAGATCAAAGTTCCATGCAGATAAATGGGAAACATAGCCTACTTTGCACCGATCATTTGATACGCGTATCAAATAGTGTATTTCAGTCGATCAGCCAATGACTAAATCTATTTACTAGTTATTTACTATTTCATACGCGTATCAAACAATCGGTGTAAACTAGGCCCATGACAACTGTACCTTGTGCTCAATATTTGTTTGTTCATTTTTGTCCAAATGAACTTTGATTACTTGCGAGCCGTCGAGTTTTACTCGAATTCGTTTGCCCACAATCTCGACAGGATAGACAATATCCTCCAGCAGAGCGTCGTACACCGAGGTCAACGTACGGCTGAAATAAAAATGAATCGTACAGAATTACAATCAGACTTCAAATTGAATGTTGAGTGAAGTATTGAAGATTACTTTAAATCGTATGCAAACGAACAAGAAAGTATTAATTTGTAGATGTTTAGTTTAGATAATTAGACGATAAAAATAACCGGCTTGGAAGTTATAATTCTTTTGCATGTCGCCACCGTTTTGTTTGATGATACAATCATTACAAAACATGGGATCTTTTCGTCGGTATTTGCAAGATACAAAGTGTTGATAAATGCAACACCAGCGACGTAATCAAATCACGCTCGTTCAATCCAGAATAAGAAACGAGTGTCGTTAAGTTTTCTCACCTCCTGGGACGCTTCTGCTTATTCTTCGTACGCGTTTTCCTCGTCGGCTTCGGTAAGATTTTACGTTCCCCGACGAACATGACGTGCTTGCCAGAGAACTTCTTCTCCAGCTCGCGTACTAATCTGGTCTGAATCTTTTGGAAGGCCTTCAGTTTCGGCATCGGTACGTATATGATGATAGACTGCAAGGAACGCGAGCAGCTCAGCGTGGTTCGTGGCGAGGATATTAAACAGGAGGATACACGAGGAATTAACGTTTACCTTCTTGTTGTTTGTTTCCAGCTCCTTCGCCTTGGTGATATGCAGCTCCCTTAGATGCGACTTCAGGTCGCTGTTCATCTCCAGTTCCAGAAGAGCATTGGAGATGCTCGCCTCGAACTGGTCGATCTCCGTCGCGCCGCCGCTCTTCATTATCTTCGGATTAGACGTGTACATCTGAAAAGAGATGAGATTTTGAGGTTAGCACGTTGTTTACCAGCGGACCCGTTCGCACCGTCCGCGAGGCGCTCGCCGGGCGACGTCGCGTAACAGTGTCAACTCCAGCCTGGACTTCACCAGAATTCTGGAGACGGTCCTCCGACGCGCGAACCCTCGTCGACAACGCCGGGGCGCGGCATTGTAGTGAACGCGCGGCGCGCGACAGCGGAGTCGAAATCCACCGAAATCGCGCAGTGGACGGGCGATCCGAGAGCGAGATCGGTCGTTCCGCGTGCCGCGGATTCTCCGGCGTCGCGCGAACACGGGATTTCATACATCGTCGTGGATTAAAGGGCCACGAGGCGAAACGTTCGAAAATGCCCACCTTGTCCACCTGACCGCCACATGGAAGAGAGCGCCGGGGTTAGGGGAAAGCCAGAACGAATCCTCGTGCGTTCTTCCGCGAGTCGCTGACGTCGGGCCCGGCCACGTGGGTCGGAATCCCTCGCGCCGCTTTAGATCCCGCGCACAATAGAAGAAATATTAGGAACTGGAATGTTGAATATTAAATTACATATCGTGACATTTAAATTCATGAGCTGGAATAAAAATATTTTGACCGTGTGACGCAATTCCCATATTTATATCTTACATTTTATATTGCTTTCGCAGTGTGTTACATTTAATATTTCTTCTTCTTTTTTCTCTGTTCTAAAAGTTAATATTTGTGAATTTGAGCAATACGAATTTAACATTTACTTCTCCACCCGATATTTCTTCAATGCACGGAGCCTTAGGCTAATATCACAGATTTCTATTAATCTGTGCTAATATTACATTTCACGACGGATTTTTCTCACGCGTCGATTGGCCGCGGAACGAAAAGGTTCTCTACGTCTCCGGCCAATCGACACGCCAGAAATATTTCGTCGCGCGACGAACAGGAGGTGCGTTCCGTTTCTAGGCTGCTCCCGAGTGAAGCGAGTATTTGGCGGTATATTTAAACGTTATCACGTAAGCATTTATACGCAAAAGTCTGAGCTCCCGGTCTGTCAGATTTTCAGTACTAGTAGTGAACGTCGAATCACATACTATTATTGCAGTTTGATAATAGAAATTAATAGAAAAAGTGGGCATTTGATGAAATTTTTCCCGACGGATTTGGCTGAGTTATAATCTGAATTATAATAATTTCCCTCATAATTCGTATTGTCAAACGGAGCGGTGTGAACGAATGAATTGCTAAAATGTGCAACTCCAATCTTTTACTCAAGTTAAAAGTAAAACAAAGAAAGTAAAC
>NW_011967186.1:534431-554718 GCF_000949405.1 Vollenhovia emeryi
AATAAAAAAAGAAAGTAAAGTTTGTAATTTTCCAAATAGGATATCAAATTTTAGGAACAATCTGTAATAATAGAATATAATTTGCTTCCAGTTGAGTTGAATGACAATGGGCGATTACTGCGCGATGGACGTGAAAGACGACTACTGGGAAGATGCATTTGAGAACGAAGGTATCTATGATCTGTGACAATCGATAAATTTGAGTGCTGTGATAATATTTACTTAATAATGAACGTTTTTTTTCATTGAAGGAGTACTAGTGGAAAAAAATTCCGTGCCGCAAGGTAACTTCCTGGTCAATCCGAACGCGGTGGCGACGCCAAGCCAACAGGATCTACTGACGTTGGTTACTGAAGTTGAAAAGGCAATATAAACCTGCACAATGTTTATAATTAAATTATAATATATGATCTTATACTATATATTTCCTAATTAATACATATTTTTTTATACACAGGCGAACTACCGTATAAATTGCAGTACACTCGACAAGGTGGAATTGATTGCACAACAAATGACGTTCTTGGAGAAGCTGAAAGAAGAGTTGGGCATAGATGAGTTTATCATGGAAAAGAGCAACAAGGATACGTAATATCGATCTGCATAATGTGCGTTGCAACTTTGTGAAGCAGCCTGGTCACTTGTATAAACGGCACTCGGGACAGCGTTATTTTTCTATGCTCAGCCCGAAGGTAAATAATACCTTCGTAATTATCTAATTAGTTCTATTTTTCCGTACAGGATTGGGGCGATACGACTTCGTGGCAGGTATACATCGATTCCTATAGAATGGAATGGGAGCGTACGTGGACCCCGGCATCCCAATTGGTGGCAAAGAACGAGGAATTAAAAAGGTTCTGGCGACCCACATCTCCCAAGACACTCAGTTACGAGCAGTCACATTATGTAAGTAACCAGCACGTGATGCAACCAAGTGAATTTGTTGTGTTACAGCCAAGTTGTGAAAAAAGTGTAAGATGGGAACGCGGCATGTTGATCAAGAAAGATCTAGCGGCACTACCAAACTAACTTATTAAGCATCCTCGCAGTGTAACTCAACAAGCAACTTTATTTCGTGATATAATATCGAGCTATTTATAGTCCCTACTTGTAAATATACATACAAATATTTTTCACATAGGTATATAGAATAGATGGATATATAGATATCTGTTTTATATTATTATAAATTATATACATAATTTTTCTCCAAGTTATGTATATAATTATATACACCTCATCGTCTGATACGATATCTATTTTGTACAGGAGTAAATCGCGTACGCTAATACTTTAACTCCGGTGTAAATCCAGTGATCGGTTGTGCAATTAACAAATGTCTTTCTCTGCATACGTATGCAGCTATGGCTGATTTTAATCGCGACGATCTTTAGATGACTGCTCAGAGATCCTTGGAATTAAAATACATTGGCTATTTCAGAGTGGTATGTGTGTATAACATTACATTTCTAGGGGCAGTAAATAGTTTGCGTTTGGGTTGAGTTTTGCTCTTTCTAAAGTCTTTGGAATACGATGTCGATTAGCGAAATGATAGTGTATTTTGGTACGTCCGACGACTAAAACCATTTCACGAGCACAACGGAGCTGAATCTATGTAGGATTAATTCTTTTCTATACTTTTATACTGTTCTCGAGAAAAACCGCGAAATACTTAATATATTAAAAATATCACTAGAATTTTCAAATAGTAAAATATTACTGAGAATGACATTAATGTACAAAGCTTAAGGATCAACGAACACTTGGTATTTCTTTTTATCCTTTATGTAAAATTAAACCTGTAAAAATGAACAAATCTACACCAAAATAACGCTGATCATTGGCGGGAACTGCGACGACTGGTTCTTGGTTTCAATGTTGAATCTGTATGTCAAGTGGTGTTTACTTTGTGTGCTGAAACACGTCAATGGCACATTAGCTAATCAATGAATACAAATGTGTTTGCAACAGACAAGTAAATTCTTACATGAGACTGGTATCCTAAGAGGCGCATCATCCTGTATAACGCATTCATGAGTTTGAGTATGGAAGAGATACTGTACTAAAAGCTGCTTGTCTTCTCCCACACATGGATCATAAAATCCAGGTAGTTGGCTCTGCAACAGCATCAAAACAATATTTATTTTTCATACAGTTTGCAAATGCTACTTCAATTTTTGTGTTTCGATCTTCACTCCACAAGTACTCGAGTTTATTTTAAGATATTGATTACAAAGTTTTGAAAAAATTTGAAGCGAAAGAGTAATTGTGATTTATTTTGAGAGTAATAAAGAATAATATTGCATCTCAATTGTGTAAAATTAAAAATATGAGAGTGCGAAAGATAAAATCTTGACAAAAAGGAAAACATTTAAGAGCATCAAAGACCCTTGAACAAGAGACGAGATACAGTTAAGAGCGCACCTTGGATGCCTTGTGAAGGATCAGTTTGGAATCCTTGACTAAACATTGCAAAGGAATCGTTACGTCTATCACTTCATCTCTGTGTCCGCCCTCCTCCGTAGCAGCTCGATCCTGTTGAGGATAAACGAATCGACCGTACAATGCTTTGGTAATAATTAGTCCTTTCTTGGATTCCTCCTCGGATCTTATCCTGCTGACTGTTTCCTTCATCAGTTCGGTGGCCGCCTTGGCTTCCCTCTGCTTCTCCATCATTCTGGACTTGTTCAACTCTCTCTGTTTCTCCTTCTCGCGTTCTGTTCGCTCCTTCACGACGGGGTCGATTATGAGCTTCTTAATGACCGTCCAAGTTATTATAGGTGCCACGGTGGCGTAAAAGACCGGAGCTGGAAGAACCTCGTCGCACAGATGGATAGGGAACGTGTACGCCTGCGAAGCGCGGCTCAGTCTAAGTTTCAACGTGACGCCAGTTGGGACGCCGATGCGTACAGCCGCCGAGACCGAGCTATGTTTGGAGACCTTCTTCTCCGCGCCGTATTCGAGAAATGCACCAAACGTTCCGGCTCTGTAAATCACGCGGAAGAAATTAATGCACGGTCAATTATTGATGTTGATAGAATGAAGATAAAGTCAATGGTACCAACTTGACACTACCACGTAGCTTGAGTTGCTTCTCTTCCATCTTATACGTGTAGTTGAGACTGACGAAAGAATGTAGGAGTCCGAAATGTATAGAAAACGCCGTGTACGATCGAGACGTGTCTCTCACAATCATGGTGCTCATGGCGTCTTGAATGCCAGCTCTGTACGTGAGGTATCCCACCGTATGCTTATCCAATTGCATCGCAAGAGCTGCGAATAGGTAAAACAATCTCATTCAACGTCGTATCTCTCTCAACGGGTTAAGCAAATGTGAACGATATAAGAAACTAAGAATTACACGGTTACAATTATACTATGAGAACCGCAAGTGAACGTACTCCCAACGTAGCCAGCTTTCACGCCGTGCGCGGTGAATTGCAGTATCGCCGCCCCGTCGCAAAACAACCGTTTTGTCAACGTGCGGAACGCCTTGAGGGAGAACGTCGGGCCGTTGCCAGCCCCGACCTCGACCTCGACCCAACCCTTCGAAGATATCAGCCGCTTCGCCGAGACATTGATGGACCCGGAACCCGTGCCGTTCTGGGTCCCTAGCTGACCGGACATAGTCACGGTGTCCCTGAGGGTGAGCGGCGCTTCGATAGATTGCGCGAACGACATCCCGCTGACTTCGATGCACGAGAACAGCCCGCTGCTGAAATTTCAGTCCCATAACTTTCCAATCGGGCAATTGTAGCTTTCGACTTGTTAATCTAACGATTGAGTCTCATCGTCGAGCTAGCTCTCTACTGTCTTAGCATAGATTTGACGTCTTATCGTAGTAATTTAGATTGATCGATCTTACCCATCGTTGTAATCTTCATCGTATTTACTGAAAAGATCGGTGGCATTGATGTTTACCGTTACAGTGCCTTTGGGGTTGGTGTGCTGCTGCAGCCGCCTCTCCTCCCGCTCCCTCGCCAGCCTCTCGTACTCCTCGCGTATCTCCTGAGGCGTTTTCGTGCGCTGCACAATCTCCCATCCTTCCGTCTGTAGCCCACGGATTCCCAGCGAGTCGTAAATCGCCCTCTGATGCGGATCGTTCAACACTGCAATACCGAGCATTAGATTCGTAATTCGCCTCCGCAATCGTACGAATTAATCATGGCGTACAATTGAAATTATCCGGGATAAAGAATTTATAGTTATTCAATTAGTTTATTACACACAACGTTTCGACCCCATTCTTTTGGGTCCTTTTCGAGTGAAACCAAGTCAGTCGTCGTCGTCGAATAAGACAGAGTCGAGTTCTAAGATAATATGTGTACGTGTGAGCACTGTGGTAGCTGGGTTCGAAAAGAATTGCTCCAAAGCACCAGTAGCCCTCTGACGCGCGAACGCGCACCCACGTGTCAGCGGTGCGTTGCGATACCTTCGTAAGCCTTCTTCGTGCGATTGAAAAGTATCTCCGCTTCCCTCTTGAGCGTCGGCTCCGTGTGCTTGTCCGGATGGTAGAGTCTACTGAGCCTGCGGTACGCATTGCTGATGTCCTCGGGACTGGCCTGGAACGTCAGAGGGTGTCGTTGCAGCGGGGGGCGGCTTTTATGAGAGAAAAGACCTGGGGGGGGGGGGCTCGGACCCGATGCGACGACCGGTCGCGCGCGACGCGAGAACCGAGCGGATTCGCGTTCCACGACGAGGGATTCTCTGGTCGCGGGAAGCGAGCGAGGGCCGGGCGTCGGCGTGCCGGCTCGTCCCGTCCGCGGTTCCTCGCGTCGGTCGCGGAGGAACGCGGGACACCCACCCGGGGCTCCCCGTTACGTCAGCCTGCAAGAGCCCGGGCTCTGCGCCCCCTCCTCCGGGGGGAAAAACCGGGCGACGGGGAAATCGCGGAGCACGTTCTCACATTTCTCGGGATGTTCAGGAACGTGTAGTAGTCGTCCTCGATCGTGGTCTCCTGGTCGCTCTCGTCGTCCATTTTAAAAGTCCTCCGCTGGCCACGAGCCGCCCGAGTTCCTCCGTCCCAGCTTTTTATAGGTTACGGGCAGCGCGACGGGACAACAGCGGGCCGGTAGGACGGGCCGGTTCCCCCGGGCCGCCGCCAGATGGCGCCGCGCTGCCCGCGTGCTAAGAACCGGATGCGCGGTTGCCGACGGGGGGGAAAGAAGGGAGAGCGGGCTCGCGCGCGCGGGGCGAGAGAAAATCGGGGAAGATGTGATCGCACGCGTTGACAAACTGCTCGTTAAACTGAGTCACCCGCCAAGTGTCACCGTCGAGCTAAATGCGGAACGTGGTGAGCGAACAACGTCGCTGGGCGCCGCGAGTCGCGGCGGATCCTCCGCTACGCCGCCGCGACACGTCTTAACCTGGCGTCCGGTCTTAACCGAGCCTCCGAATACTCCTCGAGCCTCATTAGGGTCCGCGTGAAACCGCGGCAGAATTAGCCGAGGCGCGAAAAGTTGTCCGTAAGATGAGCGTAAACGTAACGTACCGATTGGCGCACGCCGACGATTAGACGTGCATTTGCAGATACGTATTCTATATAGTATGTTTAACGCGAATATATAAGTGTACGTTTATATCGCGATTATATGTCTGTATACACTGCGAGCTACGGCAGATATGTATCTGTGCACTGTAATCTCCGCACACGCGTTATCTGAGTATCGTGAGCACGTATATCTCTTTGCGCCAGCATGGCCAAGTAATTGTGAATCTGTTTGCATGTGGAGACCGCTCGTTGAGCGCGACAGCCGCAGGATGCCCGGGAAGATAAAGGTGAAGATACTGGCGGGCCGCAACCTGCCGGTGATGGACCGCTCCGGCGACACGACGGACGCCTACGTGGAGCTCAAGTTCGGCAATATCACCTATAAGACGGACGTGTGCCGGAAGTCGCTGAATCCGCAGTGGAACTCGGAGTGGTACAGGTTCGAGGTCGACGACGCGGAGCTGCAGGACGAGCCGTTGCAGATCAGACTGATGGACCACGACACCTACTCCGCCAACGATGCGATAGGCAAGGTTTACGTAAATCTCAATCCGCTGTTGCTGCCCGGTATGCTGCCCCCCGTGAAGAACATTTGGACCCTGGAGGCGACTATGAACACCGGCGCTGGCTCACAAGGTGAACACACGTGCAACTTGACACGCGGGATATTTATTCTACATTTTGCCCACTGCTCAAACGTACTACTCTCTGTGCCCCCGCACTTTCTGCCCGCAGGCTCGGTTATGACCGGATGGATACCTGTGTTCGACACGATGCACGGCATACGCGGCGAAGTTAATATTATCATTAAGGTGGAGCTCTTCTCCGATTTTAACAAGTTCAGACAGTCGTCCTGTGGAGTGCAATTTTTTTACTGTAAGCACATTTCATTCCTGCGCCAGTGCCCGGGGAAAGATTTGGCGTCGCACAAAATAAACGCCTCCTCTGGTGAGCTTGCGTGAGTAATTTGGGCGTCGAGCTCAACGGCCAGATTACTTATGTAGGCTCACTAAAGTAGGTGCTTCGAGAGATCTGTAGTAACTCGGGGTACATTTTAGCACCTAATATACCGTACGGATATCATGCGCAAATGATACATGGATTCGTGGAAGAGCTTGTAGTCAGCGATGATCCAGAATACAAGTGGATCGACAAAATAAGAACGCCTAGAGCGTCGAACGAGGCACGGCAGACTATGTTTTTTAAACTGAGCGGAGAAGTCCAGAGGAAGATCGGACTGAAAGCGCTGGATCTCGGTGGAAATGCTGTGATTGGGTAAATTTGTTCTCCTAGGAGAAAACCTTCGGTTATTTCGTAACACTACGCTCCATTAGGTATCTAGGATGCATGCTCGTTATTTCATTTCCTAATTCTTCATATATTTTGACATCAGGTATCTACAAAACTTTGATCTGGAAGGCGAGTCCGGTATCGTTGCCAGAGGTATAGGCACAGCGGTGACGCTCGTCAAATTGCACGACGTCCTCGGCTTTCCCTGCGACAGCGTCAATATCGAGGAGTAAGTGTATTGCACAGCCAATTGTGGATTATTGGGCAGTTCTTGTCGAAACGTAATTCGGTCATAAATGGCCGAACGGTAGATTGTCGCGCAATTGCGTCTGGCATCGTGCGAGCCAATTAAATAGGTGTCGCCAACTCGCATAATCCACGATAAAGTTGGCGCCCGCGAACGAGCTATTTCGAGAATTTCGTACAAGGAAATATAGCCATTTCTATTTTACGGCTGAGCCACTCTATTCTGCGGCTGAAAATAATTTACGGTAGATAGATATGGGCGACCTGAATTTACTGGGCGTATTAATCCAATTTGCGGAGAGCAATTAGGTGACGATTACTTTTTGTTTCGGTGTCACGAATAGACCCGAGTCAAATTGCTTAGCGTCGTTGATAAAACGCTGTTATCTGAATTGACACTCGAATAAGACATTTCGTTTCAATTGACACCCAAATGAAATATTTGTTTCATATTCATCGATACGATTCAGTCCTTTTCGTGTAATAAAAGCAGCCTTGCGTTTCGCGGTTTTAAAACGTTTTCTCTTTGAACTCGGTTATACTGTCTCTACTTCTCAGCGAATGTAGCTTGTAAATTATACCCCTTCCCGGTCGCTCGAAGTCAGAGATCGTCCGTTTCACAGTTGTTTTTAATTGCACCGTACTTTTCTAGGGAGTTACACGAAGATTAATGGATGCTTTTCTTCTTCTTCCCTACCCCCGTGCGTCTGCATAGAATCGCATTCGCGCTTTCCTCACGCACGATAGCGCGAACGGAACGTTACGCCGACGACAGCGCGCCGTTCATCCCCATTTCCGTTCCCGCTCCGCATCCCATTCGCAACCTCTCGTTTTACGCGCGGTCCTCGTCGTCCCTAACGCGCCTGGAACGCGCCGCGAGGCTGCCCGCTGCTCCTGGATACGCCGCCGGAGCGCGAAGGAAACGTGCCAAGCGCATCCCGTTTTTACGGTCCAACACGTCGAGCATGTTGAATCTAAGGGTAACCGCGTCCAGCGGCTCGGACCTCACGCCATCTCCGGAAATCAGCCGCAGTTTAATGGACGAGACGGTGAGATCTGTACGTACCATGCTGACGCCGGAGGACGTGAAGAAGGAGTCGAGAGGTCGTCTCTCCAAGCAAATCAAGCACCTACGCAGTAAATTTCATTCGGTCGGCGAGGAGGGTCGCTTTACAGCGGAGTCCGAGCGCGATTCCGACGCCGATCGGGTCGCCGTGAATCCTAAGAAGGAGCGGAATCTCAAAGAAGGCAAGACCACCGGTAAGATAATGGCCGCGTTACTCATCGGAGCAATACAGACCATGCCTCTGGAAAGTATCGGGAATACCGATCCTATTTCGACATTCCCCAGTGACGGACAAGCCAGCGAGGAGGCGAAGACAGAGACACGCTGCAGAGAACATCCTGGCGAGAGTGCGGCGGACAACGGCGCCCAGGAGGAAGGGCGGAAGCAGGACGTCGCGTCCTTGATCGATGAAACCGAGACGTCCTCCCTCGACGAGGACAATTCCACGGGCGACGAGTCGTCGGAGGACACCGCCAGCTACAACATCTTGGACGACTCGAGATACTCGGTCGACCGAGACTCCGACAAGGAGGACTCGTCGAGTCTCCAGGAGAGGATGCCCATCGCGCACTCGAGCGCGGAGAGCTGCACGGACTCCACGTTGCAGATGGACTCGGACGTGGCGGCGAATCGTCCGCCGTCAGACCCGAATTTGGCGAGCACGGAAGACGCCGTGGCGCCAAGTGCCGCGATCCCCATCATCACCGTGGACGCGCGGGAGAGCACCGACTCGGACACGTCCGGACTGTCGGACAACGAAAGTCGACCCGACGACTTCTCCGCTGCAAAATTAACTCGTTTATCTGATAAACGAGAGATTGACGGCGTGAGCCGGGCACCCGACACTTCCGGGAACGAGTGTCAAACGCCGAGCTTGGAGAAAGCTGAGCAGCGCGGCAGTGCTACATCCGGATCGTCGATTCTCGAAGCGCGTCGCGTACACCTGACGAAGCACGAGCGAGATTTGTTTCGGGAGCGCAGGCAGTCCGCTCATCGACAGGACGGCAGGTCGGCGCGAGTCGAGTCCCCGTCTCCCGCAGGCCCGGGAGATCGCGCGAACGTGGACCAGGAGAGAAACGATCCGTCGACCAGTTTACCTCGCGCTACGACAGAGTCCAGCCTGTCGAACGAGGAAGCTCGCGCGGTGGCGACCATCGAGAGACGGAGGTATATGCGCGATCTGATGAGACTGATAGACACGAAGTTGATGGTGTCCGCGCGCCACAGCATGAGAATCGTATCGCTGAAGAGGAGGCGCGAAGGGAGAACGTACCGCAAGGGCCCAGGGAAGCCGGGGAATCCATCTGACAAGTTTCCTTCCCGCGGCGCGTCCGTGAGGAGACGCGCGTCGCACAAGCGCCGCGAGCAAGACGCTCTTCTTCGCGTTCCTCGCGTCCGCTCGATCCCCGAGTGCCTCTCCTCGGGTCGGCGTCCGATCCTCCACGCCACCTCCCGCTCCTGCGGCTCCTCCCTTGTCAGCTTAACCGATCGCACCGCGCGCGTGTCCCCGTCCCCCGCCGCCTACCGTCCGCGCGACCGCTCGTCCCGGTCCTCGCCGAGGAAGTCGCCGAGGAGCGACTGCGGCGAACCCGGCGCGGTATCAGCCAGTAGCGTCTGTAATCTAGGGAGAACATCGCGTCATATTGATTGCGCTATGCCCACTAACAATGCTAATATGACTTACAACTCGCGTGTGTCCCGTCCTTCTCCCGATCTTAGGCAGCAAGATGAGGCGTCGGTCAGTCCGTCCTGCCCGCTTCCGGCTGTTTCCTCCACGGTGACTACGAAAATGTCCCAGTCGCCGGCAACCAAGACGCTCGCCAACGTGCCGCTTCACCGGAGATCGAGCGACTCCGATCTGAGCGTTACCCCTAAAGGTGAGCTGCTCCACCGAGCGCACAAGAGACTACGCAACGACCACTGTCGTTCGCACGTAAAATCGTATCTTCTCCTCTCATTGTGTATGCATGAAAACTCCAAGGAGATGTGTACACAAATGTTTACCAAAGTTGGAGTACCATTGCAACAGCATATTCTTGACAACCAGATCAAGTCAAAAAGTCCTGTATCATTTCTCCTCGCGATAAACAGTTATCGAGATATGATGATTATTGAAAAAGTTGCCAAGTTTTCTTTGAATATTTAAAAAAATATTAGACAAATAAAAAAGTTTCAGACAAAAGTTGTTCACTTTTGTCTCAAACATTTGTCTCTAAAATGCATAGTTTTTAAAAAAAATTTGGGGTTTCCACATTTTTTCCTCACCCTGTATATTGCTGACGTTTAGGATTTAGTTCTGACGATTTGATTGAAAGGCGCGATGGAGAAATGAGAAGATTACATTGTGTCTCAGGTAACTCTCTCGGTAGCAGTGATAGATCGATAGCGGGACCCTTGAGGACACCGACTGCGGTGGTCAGACCTATGAACCAGGACACGCTGGAAATGCTAGAGTATCCATTCATCACTATGCAACATTATCCACCTGGCTTTATATTACATATAGGTAATTGAGCTTACTATTCGTCTCCAAGGTCACCTCGACGCGAGGCCGTTATCCAGTCCCTTTTGACGATAATTAAACACGGTCGATTTGTTCAAAATGCAAAGCTTCGCGCAAGTCGAATGCTACGACAAGCTGATTTATGTTAACGATTGGGACAGGTGGTCTGGTGAGCTCGAAGTCGGTCAAGTTGCTCGAAAGGATAAGTAATCTCGAGGAGCCGGAGGGTCGTGACTCGTGGTGGACCGAAATTAGGATGGAAGTTAGATCTCACGCGAGAGCGTTAGCCTGTAACGTCGTTATAGGATACAAAGAAGAGACTAGTATATGGTAAGAGCCTTCATGTTTGCATGCAGCATTTGTCGATGCTGCCACGAGACATTAGTATTTTTTTTTTGTAAAGCAAACCTCTTGCGTAAGTTTTTACTGCCTCTTGGTATCCTGTCGTATTAATAACATATGAACACTGTGCACGCAATAATTTCTCTACAGCGACGATGTTTGCGTGCTGAGTGCTTCCGGTACCGCGGCAGTCATAAATTTTCATAATTCCGGCCAAGATCCGGACGGTGTCGTTCTGAATAAACTTCAGCAGAGCGTGCCCGCGGCTGCCGTGGATTCGGAAAAGGGCCAGCAGAAGTCCGTGGCGATGAAGGCGGCGGAGAGGATTGACAGCGACGCGTCCATCGCGACTCACTCGGAACGACAGAACGGGAAGGTGTGCAAGCACTCTTCCGAGAGCAACGATCACGAGGGCCTCTGCGGCCAGTCGTCTCAGTTGCGATGCAACCTGTGCCATCTCCCTTACAGCGAGACTAGTGTGCCATTTAGAGTCAACGTGTCCAAGTGTGCCATATGCAAGCGTGCCAAAGTCCCAGACGTGATGTTCACCACTATAGAAGTGCCCGCGAATATACCGACGACCGGGAGGGGTTGCTTCATCCAAGCGACCGTGTGCAAGAGCAAGAAGGACCTGCGGGGCGAGCTGAACGCGAAGGAGATATCCGATTGCCTGCCGTTCTTGGAATACGAACTGCACAGCTTATTGTTGAATAAGCTCAAGATCAAGGGCATGAACGCGGTGTTCGGCCTCAGGTTGCAGGTTTCCGTAGGGGAACGATTCATAATCGGCATGGCGGTAGGCACCGCGGTTTACCTGACGGCTCTACCGCCGCCCACCATCCCGCAAATAGCGTCCGGCAATTCGTGGCACAACGAGGAGCAATTGGGGGAAATGCAAAAGTCTATCGTGGAAACAGTGAAGAGGAATAGAGAGTTTTACCGTCTGAAACCTATCGGAGTCAACGTACGTGGGACTTAGCACCGTTTTCATTTCAGCGACTATCGCCCTCGGGTTTGATCGTTAATTATAATCGTGACGCGATTGTAGGAAGTCGAAAACGGACGCATTCCGAGTACTTCCGATACAGACGAGTCAGACGAGGATCTGCCGGAACTCGATCTTGGATTGGGTACTCGCGACGCGTGTGTCTTGGAAGTGGACGACATCGAGGATATGGACCGGATATCGTCGTTAATGGACAACAGACCACCCGACGATTTCCACGTTGTTAATACGCAGACGATACCCGGCCTCGAAGATTTAGAGATCGTCAGAAATTTACAAATGTTCACACAAATCTCAAGGGCCAAAATTCCTATGGTACAATTCGCATCGATGCCATCAAAATATTTCGCCAGATTACTTCAGGTACGAGTTTCCATCTCTAAAATGTTTCGTTAAGAAATGCCTTTACTTCGCAGCACGTTCCTTCACGTACTTTCACTTGTGATTGAAAGTATACTTCGCGAAAAGAAAATATTTCCATTTTATTAAAGCTTAATTTTAGTCCCTGTATTTCAAATTAAGAAGAATGGTTCCCTGCGCACTGTGCGATATGCAGTTCAAAGTAGGATTACCCGAACAAGATGAGATACAATTGACTGTCGTTGGTATGGCGCTTGGCTTAGGAGAGCCCTTGAATGCGAATAAATATAAGAGGAAAATTGTGTGTCGTTCTTTAAGCAAGGATCAAGTGAGAAAATCAGGTAATTTCTCTGAAGCAATTCTGTTTGCAAGTTACATTAACATTTTTATTGGAAATTATTACCGGATTTAATATTACAATCCACGACCACAGTTTTATTAGCTGAGCGTCTAACGTCATCCATTTTGAAGGAAAGACATTAATTCTTTTATTTCTTCTGCCAGACGATAGTGACATGATATTCAGCCTAGATGAGGATCATATTGAAAACAGTGTTCCATCCGACAATGCAACACGAACTTGTGTAGGAAATCCCGCGACTTTAAGTAGTACCCCTGTACAAAAGCCAAGACCACGCTCACCTTTACGTCTAAAGTCATTCACTACTCATAGACGTAAACATGTAAGAATTTTTCTTAAAAAAATTATCTATATATAGAATTTAGTATTTGCATTTGTTGTTATTAACGTTTCCTGATACTTTCAACACTTACATCTTTAAACTTTTAATTAAATGCTGAGCGTAACAAAATGTAAGGATTTTTCTTTATATCTCAATTGATTAAAGGTGCCTTTGAAAGGAAGATATGGCGTAGATATAACGCCTTTATCTTATCTACCGGGTGGAAGAATAGAGAGGTATCAAGGCAACCTTAATTTCTTTTTCATTCGAGAAAGTACATCGATACGAGAGGTGAGTTTCTGTAGAGTTCACAATTGACGATTATTCTCAATGGGCTGTTAAGAATTCAACTATAACAATCCTGACGACAATATATTACAGAATGGTGGATTGAGTGGTTTCACTCACAGTTTCGTAATGGAAGTTCTGGCAATTGTTCGCGCGCACATTACGGCGTTAGGCGGTAACGCTATGGTGGCGTTCTTTATGACGCAGTGTGTGCTTCTTCACAGCCCTCATAAAAATCAAGTAAGTGAAAAACACTATTTTACTTGCGTGCATATATGCTTGTATATTTTATTTAAAAAAAATCTGTTTCCAGGGTCAATGCCTCATTAATGTGGGTGGCGATGTTGTAACAGTATCTTATTACGCGGATGAGAAGCACAGTGCTGTTTCAAATTGCTGACCCCAACCTCCACATTCGGCGCCGCCATGAACAACTATTTAACAATAGCAATTAATGATTAAATATATGTTGGTATGAAATTTGCTCTTATAGATAAAACTGTGAATCATGATTTTGTGAGACTTTACAGGCACTGTGCCTAAGCTCAAGATGTTTCGTCGTAGCAATTGTTATATTGTAATTTAATAATTTATTTTACAAAGATACAGATTCGAAACTTAATTTAAACCGTTACTTTCTTTATGAATTAAGACAATAGAATGTAATGAAGTGTGACAAAGATATATCAGCCTATTGTTATAGATTAAAAAAATACCTTGTATATTTAAAAACTACTGTGTGACTACAATTTAGATGATTTAATATTTATTAATTTTAGTGACTAAATGCACATATGTGTATATACATACATACATATATCTCATAAAGAGATATATGTTTCACAAAGAAATATCTTGTATCAAATAGCCCTGCTGTTGTACAATGTATGTTACTATCAATTTCTTATAATTTAATACTCAATTATACCAAAGTACTCTGTTATTGATAGTACAATCGAAAAAACAAGGTTTCTACACGTAAAAAGTTAAATTAAACTAATGATTTTATCTATGTAGAATCTATAGGAATATAAAACTTCATTTTTCTTTGCCGCTTGCACTATAAATAAGAGATTACTTAAATCGAATATTGATAAAATATTAATCTGTAGAATACTCATTTTTTTCTTTCGAGAGCTTTAAAAAATTGAAGAAAATATAAAATTAAATATAAAGAATGATACAATTATGTTAAATGCTGCAGGATATTAAACGAAGTAATTTTTCAGAAATCAATATAGTTTTTGTAACTAGGTGCCTTTAAAATTGTGCGACAAGTGTATAAAATATACACTGCATGGCACAAAGAATAACTGATAGACTTAACGTAACCGCGGGTTTCAAGTTTCGATTGAAAATCGATCAAATTAATAAGAAGTCAAAATTGTCTTAAAGATATAAATATAAAACGGTTTTTAGATCATCCTCAGATAATTTGTTTTTGTTTGTGCTAATACTTAAAGCAAGTATTAATATAAAAGGTGAATACTTTATAAGACATTATTTAAAGACTTATATTTTTCAGTTTGCTAGTACGAATGATATAATGAAATAATAACACTTATTTGGCGTTTCCAATTTTTCCAATTATTGGTCACATATAATTCTGAAAAAAAAACACGTTATTAACACGTATTAATAAGAACACGTGCTAATAAGTATTTTTTCAATGTTATTTATAGAAAAATAGGGAACACCAATAATGGAGAAATTGCTTGAATGTGTATATTCAAAGTTAAGTCATAGAATGAATGTTATTTATTGCATTTGTACTCGAATAAATCATGCATTCGTCACGAGAGTCACAATACAATCAATCATATCGAATTGTGGTCAAATGTTATTACAATTTACGATTTAAGTATCAAGATAAAGATTTCTATATATCTAATATTGTCTGAACACATAATTTGTAAATGTTGTATCTTATGTTAACCTCATTTTAACCTAATCTAAAGAAAAGTCTACGACTTAAATGTGAAACGAAATGTCCATTCGGATGATGAAACTCTAGTCAAAATGTCATCATATATTTTTGTTGTCATTATATTAAATTATATTTAAAAATATTTAACCTTATTTTACGTTATTTTGTCTGAACTGTAAAAACTTATTTACCCATACCTATATGTGGCCAACGACTACATCTTTCATCTTTTATTTCATAAATTTTATCAACTTATGTAACATTTCAAGGAATAAATATTTTTCGTTAAAAATTGACTTTTTAATATTTAAATGTTTGATTTTTAATTTGAAAGTAAAATCACAAATGGCAAATGCGACCTTGCATATTTTTCCAATATTTTAAACAGTTGTATTTAAATGTCATCGTTCTAAGATACATTTTCGTTGCAAGACATTATAATAAGTAATGTTAGAAGACATTACAGTGAAATAAATACAAATCTGATAGTCCGAGTTACGTTGGCACCGAACGATTGTTTTCGGGTAAACTTCTGAACCGGCCTAAATGAAGAATATTAAATCGTCACGAATAACCCTAATAGCTTCACTTTGTTGCACTACCATGAAGATCATTTTACTTGAATATACAGCATAATTCCTAATTAAATGTTAAAAGTGTATTTGATATTTAGAAATTGCCTTGTATATCATAGTATAAATCCTATGCATATCAATTAAAACGAACAAAGTCCTTGTGCGAAGTTGATTTTAAAAACGTAACCAACCATCTGAATATATGATTGTTCACCAAAATTTTTGTATATAATAATTGAAAGAGGTACAGTACAAAGGATTAAAATTAATTCTATGGCTGAATTGTTATGACATATTTATATCGAATATTGGAAAAGTAACCACAAATGTTAATTCTTTTATACAAGTTTAATCAGTAGCAATTTCAACTGTCATTTAAAAGATTCGATCTTTATTAGTTGTAACAAAACATATTTACTAGTAAAATTAAAGAGATATGTACTTATGTATATACGAACGTTTTTCTCGCGGATTCTTTTTAATCCGAGTACGTTTTATATTATGGTACGTGTATAAAGAAGAGTTACTGTGAATAAGATATCGAATACATTTCTGGTAATTGCCGGCGGAAACCTATATGCACAATTGTGCATTAAATTTTCTTGATAATAAGCTATTATATCTTGTAACTACAAGCTTATTATCAAGAAAATTTAATAAGCTTTTAGATGCCGACATGTAAACTTCAATTAAATTATATTTTTTCTGAATTAGAAAAACATGAGAAATAAGTTTTACGCAAAATAGAAAAAGTGTACTCGTAATACGAAGTATGATATGCATATCAATTGAAATAAATAAAATCGTCGTTCGAAATTGATTTTAACAACGTAGCCAACCATCTATATATGACATATACAAGACATAACAATTTTCAATATTCGACACTTTAATAAACAAAATAATATAAACACTCAAAAACATAAACGTGGCAAATAGGGGACAGGATGGTAAGAGATAGCACAGTAGGTTATAGAATAAGGAAGGAAAACGTACGCGTAGGCTCCTGAAAATAAAATCAGTGACACTTAAGGTTCTATCGTCGATAGTTACTTACAAAGATTTGCATAGACTTAACAATGGCTCTGTCTCCAAACGACCCGCATTCTTATGCCAGACCAGGTATTTTAATTACTCAATTAACTGAGAATAATTTTAAATAATATTACGGGTAAAAATTTATTTTCTATCTATCTCTCAGAAATATAACGCGACTATTGGCTACATTTAAGTTATTTACTGGCATGTTTGAAGACAACACAGTCGCATGTATCTCCAGGTGTTTAATAATTCAATATTTTAAATTAAATTATTCTTTCACGACTTGTAGCATTCTACGTGATTCCTTACATACAAGAAATATATGTTAAACAGAGCATACCAATGTTTGCACCATAAATGCAATCCTGTGCATATTAGATCTTTATTCGTAATATTCAACTTCTTCGTGTACTTGCGTTTATTACTTATAGACTAAATATTTAAGTGGATATTTTCCAATATTTATAAGTTTTTATTTATTAGACATCTGTGCTGTAACTCATATTTCCTTGGATTTCCATGTGGATTTTGTTAATACCGTTATTCATGGCACGGCAGTACTAACAGTACAACGCAAGAATCACAACCATCACGAACTAGTGAGTAAAGATCCCTCTTTATTTGTAAGTACTTTTTAAATTACCATTAATGTGTAATGTCGAACAAGTAGATTTTAGATAGCTACGGCCTAGAAGTATCAAGTGTTACGAATTTTTACACCGCAGAACAATTAGAGTATTTCATTGGAGAATGGAATGGTTTTGGATATAAATTTACTATTAATCTACCCAATAATTGTGAAAGTCCAATGTATGTTCAGATTGAATATAAAACAGATCCAACTACTCCTGCATTGTATTGGTTAAAACCTAATCAAACTTCCGATGGTAAACATCCCCTATTGATATCTAGGAGCAAGGTGAGTTATACCTGATTAATACTGTTTTTTTTCCACTAAAGTGCATAGTACTTATGATTCGAATGTTCCAGCTTACATTTGCCAGAGGTATATTTCCATGCCAAGACACCCCATCACACCTGTTCACCTTCACAGCTACTGTAAGATTTAGAATACAGTTATAACTTATAACATACCTTTGGATATATTTTCATTGTAATTGCCACATAGTCTCAATAATTATCACTGGTATTGTCAGTAAATGAAAACAATACAAAATAAATTAGTAATGATGCTTTCGGAATTATTACTTTTTATATATAATTTAATTATATTATTCAATTATAGTTTAAATATTCTTTGCAGTTTTAACTAATTACAGAAGAACTCCTTTAGTCAATTCTTACTATTATACACTATATATTTTTCTTTTTAGATTGTAGTTCCATTGGGTTTTAGTGTAATAATGTTTGGAACCATGATCACAAAGTATTCTCAACGCAATATTACTACATATAAGTTCAAACAAATGAATCCAATATCATCGTATGCGGTGATTCTTGTAGTGGGTAACCTGCACGACAGACGAATGTTAAAACGCCCGGCATTTCACCTGTGGGCTGAAGAAAAATATTTAATGCCATGTACACTGGCACTGCGTAAGATAAATTCATATTTACGCAAAAGTGAGATTGCTAAAGAACTTGAAGATTATGGTTGTAACCTTAGATCGGGTAATATACCTCTTATATATATTTGTTGTAATATATTAAACCAATGTGGTCTTAATTTGTATGTAGAATGAATTTTCTGTCCTAAGAAATTGTCAATCTGAACATTTATTAGATAGAATTGCATTATTAATATATTTATTGAATAATATGTATAGATACATTTATTGTCTTCGTGCTTCCACCAAACGTGCCAGAACCCGATGTACAATATCCTTATGTGATATTCGTGTCATCAGTTATAGCTGAGGAAACCAAGATTGATCGACTTCTTCAAAATATTCTCGAGAGCTGGATATCAAGTAGAATTTCGATAAAAAATTTTGAACTTTGGTGGTTAATTAAAAGTTTTAGTATGTTTATCAATAGGAGAATTCTAACTAAATGGTATGAAGAACAGGAGGGTTACCTAGAAATAAAAGAGAGACTGGATGTGTTAAATACGGTGAAGCATTAATTTTTGTTGGATGTTAATACAGTAACGAATGTGTTTCCCAGACAGCACAAACGGTTTATAAAATGTTTACAAATATTTTGTTAATATCTTATAAACATTGTGTGCTGTCTGGATAAATGTATAGATTAATAGTAGTACTTTTTACTTTTTCCATGCACTCGCAGTTACTATGCATTTCTGCGTACCTAATGCAATATTTTCTAAAACTGCCTTATAATTACAGACATATTTAAACCGCAATATCTATGTTAATCACGAAATACAGTTAGTTCCTTATTTGAGTGGTACATTGCCCAGCGAAATTATTAATAACGTGCCATACGAAAAAGGATGTTTGCTCTTGAATCACGTACAATGCGCCTTAGGATATGAAAGTTTTAAAAATTTTTTTAAATATTATCATAGAACGTGTAGGAGAGATGAAAATCAGATATTAAATACTGCACATTTTAAACAACTTCTGTATCGCGTTTTTGACCATAAAATTCAGGTGACATGTTTTTCTTTTGTGTAAATAAACCGGAGTTCAAGCAATTTTGCTTTATTAAACAAAGAATAATTTTATTATGTTGTTACCAGGTGTTAAACTCTGTAGATTGGAATATGTGGTTAGTCGGACAACATTTACCATTGCATGAAATTTTCTCCGAAATACTTATTAATATTTTCTTTGATACGAAAATGTTTATCACAGAACAATCAGGAAAAATGTTGTATTCTGTGACGAAGTTGCAATCTAACGCATCTAAATTTAACAAAATAACATTTTTAAGCTACTTGAATTGCTTCCCTACATATCTGCCGGTCTACAAGTTACATATTTTAAAATATGCATATTTGGGGAACGTGGGAAATAATGAAATACGGTAAATATGCTCATCTATGTTCAGGAGATATCCTAGTAGTACATTGCATTGGTTAAACATTGGCCAAATACAACCAAATATTTGGTCAATTTAAAACTGATGTTTGGTCCTTGCACTAAGCTACCGCGGTATTGAAACATAACACGCGCTTCCTTCGCAGGTTTCTTTGGCTGCACTTGTGCATTAAAAGTAAATGGTCTGGAATTATCCAAGACGCTTTACAGTTCGCCACCGATAACATATGTATACCATATTATGCTTGCTCAATAATGAGTTGTATTTACGAATGGAAGGAAATGAGGCACTTGTCGGTGATGTGGTTTGAGACGAATCATTCGAAAATGTCTCCAAAAATCATAAGAGAATTAGAATTCATTCTCCAAGTTAAATTAAACGTTTGAAGATAATATCTGAAGTCAAAAAAAGTCCAAATAAGTTTGTTGCGTCATTAAGGGGATGCTGGAGTCTGTCTGTTTTACCGACAACGCGAAAGTTATGTATGTGTGCGTATATGTAT
>NW_011967186.1:557045-574758 GCF_000949405.1 Vollenhovia emeryi
AAAATTTCGTATCTCGATAACTATTCGTCCAAGCGCAAAATAGTACAATACTTTTCTGTTTGTCTTAGTCCCCTCTACCTTCCCATGACCGGACGTCAAAGTCTTGCGTAGCACCCTGTATATGTCACAAGTAAATAAATAAACATATTGAATTTGAAGGTTTATTTTACTCGACCGGCGCTTTATTATTTACATTACTTTTTATTAAACCTAATCAGTCATGTGATTTTGTATTAACATAAAAATTATAGTTGATTGATGTTGTCGGAATCTAACAAACTATTAGAACGTTATCTGTGGCTGAATTGATTGTTATGAGATAATTTTTACAAAATTTTTTGTATTATATATCATACTTGAAAAATGTACAATACGAAGGATTGAAATGAATTCTATGGCTGAATTTACTCGGTTGGTAATTAAAAATCTATAGGAACAATTAAAAATAACAGCTCATTTTGAAGAGCATTTAATAAAATTTGAGATGCCTATGTGTAAAGTTTATTCAATTACTTTTTTTTCGAAATTAGTAAAATATAAGGAATCTACAGGGTGTTTTGCAACATTTTGACCACCGTTCATGGGACGGTAGAGGGGACTAAAACTTCATGCATGCATGAGTCATGCTCCGTCATCTCTCAAGTAATGTTCTCGTGTAGCAAACTCCGACACAAAATTTTCATAGCATTATGTGTTATGAACATGCGTAAGTATAACTTATACATGACAATCCTTTCTACATCACCAAAATACACGCGGGTTTATGTGTATGACTATCTCAGATCGCTTGAAAAGGACCAAAACCCCATGGTCGAAACGTAGCGATGTTTAAACATAAAAATTGCCAGATACGATCAACAAAACTTGACGTTGATAATATCTGAAGTCAAGAAAAAATGCATATAAGTTTGTCACGTAATTAATAGAAAGTAATTACATCTTTAAATTTCGATCTAGCCAGAATACTGATTATTATTAAAATATTATTATATTGCTTATATTATTGTTATATCAATAATATTATGATAATATTAATTATGTTGTTGTAATATATTACTACAACATTAGTATAATAATATTAATATTCTAATATGTATTCTTTATTAATAGTTTATACTCTAGTATCTCCGATAATAGTATCGGAAAGTTATTAAAACAAAATGTTTGGGAGAAAAATTGAAGATATATGTCTACTAAGGTACAAAAGGTCAGACCCAACAAGAAATGACTCGTTGATTGATGTCGATTCGACATCGTTTCGACATCAATCGACGAATCATCTCTCACCGATTATATAGAATTGTGTTTTATAAATACGAATTCTTTGAAAATATATTCTTTTCGCAGCTACATGTTTCCAGACTATGAATTTATAAGGCCGTAAGTTTCAACGTAGTGTTACGGAGGGCGGAAAAATATACGTTTCGCGATGATGCTTATTTTGTCGCCGCGGCCATTTTGTGTGCGCGTGTGTGCTGAAGCGGGCAAGACATATTGCGCGCTACCGGAATAAAATGTGCGGTCACGGTACACGTGGGCTAAATTAGGAAATGATACAGCGAAATCTCGCAATCACCTTACGATAAAGAGCAGTTTGGGTGCTGGACTGTTGACAGGGAAAGGGCGATGGGAGAAAAAACAAATATTGCCGCGCAGGAAATTGCTTAAGACGACGACGGTGGGACATCAATCTCTGGAGTCCGACCGCGCCGTTGCCTGGCCATCAGCTTTCAAACGTTCTTTCGGCTTCAGTGCTACGTGTAGGTGTGTGTACATATGGGCGTTTTCCTCTCCTGTCCTTTATTTGACGGATATTCACACCGAATTAGAGCGCAGCGTGACATTCTGTCTCCAATCAAACACCGACTTCTTCTCTTTAATATATCCTATCTTTGTCCTTGGCCCGTACACCAAACGTCCTTCCCACTATTACTCGACCAATGTGCCTCGTGTCGATTTTCCCACGTAGAGATTTTCATGCAATTTTCAATCCGCGACTCGCTCACGTCGGTCCACACTTGGGGTTTGCTCTCGTAAACTTGAATTTCCGCGCGAGGAAAACGTATGTACGTTTGAGATCAGTGAAGTAGAGAAAAATGTTACTGTTGCTTGTCCCAGTGAGAAATGATTCGTCGAAACGATGTTCGAATTGACATTGACACTGTCAAATTCGACGTTGACTCGACATCAATTGGGCGGTGTCGATGTCGACTCAACATCGTTTCGACGTCGAATGACGAGTCTTTTCTCGCTCGGATGTTCCCTTAACACTTTTAATGCGTAAAAATTGCGTTTTTAACACGCTGGCCCAATAAATCGCGATACACTAAATAAATTCCTAGCCCATTTTCGTTTGATGGAAAAAAAAACGCGCCCCTCGGAATGCCATGTGTTCTCCAAGTTGCCAGACAGGGTCGTGTGCCGCATTGCAAGATGTGATCTGCGGAGAGACCGGGAGACGCGGAAATTTTTTATTTCCGCAATAGAAGTGCGGCAGGACAATATACGGGACGGGGTAAAAAGAAAGTGTTACGTAAGGTGCGCCCTCGGAAAATATTAGCGCGGGCATAATAGAAACATGGCAATATTTTTCTTGCCCTTTACGCTAAGTGGTCGAGACCACTTACGTGATGTGCGTGTTAAATGCGTTAGGCGAATAGAGAGAAAAGAAAAAGGGGGAAGGTGGAGAACGGAGGTGATTCTCTGGGTACAAAGTAGCTAAGCGACTTATTTCGTTAATCGATCGCAACGAGGCGACGCAACGTCTTTCGCACGGGATGTCGCAAAAACTTGCCGTTGCATAATAGCTTCTCGCCTACCTCGATTCTCCTCATTGACACACGATCCTCTCCGGCCGCCCTCGTACTCTCGCGGCTCGATTTCCGCAAAGCTCGCCCGCCGCCGGAAATCGAGCTTGGTTGTCGGCAATAGGTCTCGCACGTGGCATATCCTTTCCCCTCAGCCTTCTTGTCCTCTTCAAATTCTTTTTGAGGGAATCACTGTCGCCACGGGTGTGCGTACGTGTGTGTTCTGCGACGCGAATTACGTCCATGAAAAAATCCCAATACCGTTGCATATTTATATACCGATCTCCTCCAACAATAAAAACGAAGTCGCGGGTTTGTGCAACCCGGCAACCTGGAAGGAGTAGATGATGCGTTGCTGAGGCAGACGGTACTTTGATGGAGATGCTTGCGATCTCGGCCCTTTTGATATTGAAATTTAAGAAGCTGGGGATGTTTTCTATCGCGGATAAGACTCATAACATCGTGGATAAAAGAGCGAAACAGAAAGAGAGAGAGACAAAGGATAGTGCAGTGCAGTAGTGTAATAAACGACAGAGCGTACTGAGAGAATCACTTTATATATATGTGTGTATATATTTATCTGTTATATATAATAAATATATTTTATTATTACCTCGCAGTATGCGTGCATTAGCACGCGTCGCATCGGCCATATCTTACAGTTCCGTCCATTCCGTGAGTGATAACGCATCCGTAACGAGTTGCAAATTTATATCCGACGACGTAAGACGCAGAGACATTGGGGACAGTGTGAATATCTCTTAGGACAGGGACCCTTGGAGCGTATGCGGCGGGACAGACAATTGTTGGGAATTCGGACAGACCAATTGATTAGGTCGGAATCGAAGGTGCCGCTTTAACAAGTCGGGACAGATAAGTAAACACGTGGCGTTGTCAAATTCAGTGGCGATCTGTGATAAGTCGCTAATAAGAAACCACTTACAATTAGTGGCATTTACGAAACATCGTTCATCGCCCTCAAGAATAATGACAAGCTTGTAGATCGTTGGAAAACAATTGTAGAGAAGAGAATGGAGACTTTCCAATTGATTATGATGATTCTTTAAAATTGAACCTATTTAAGTGTATCTTTAAATCGGACACGAACCTATGCAATCATCCAATATAACGTTACATTAAATAGTACGAGATTCGAAGGCAATTTCTTCTCGATGTTTTCTTGAAAAAATTTATTTAAATCTTTATGAAATAAACGCCCCGATAGACAGAGGCAGAGAGAAAGAGAGTCCGTCCCTCTCCAGTTCTGAAATAGGCCTGTGCATAGCACCGAAATTTAATCAAGCGAATCTCATTTGGGTAAATAGAATTAAATTAAACAACAGATTCGGGTGCGTACATTATATATGAATTTCAGGTATTACTAACACTTGCACGTTCGAGGAATTCATTTGAATAAATTTAATTTTACGTTTAATTGAATCTTGCGTTCAGACTAATTGTCAATGACGCCGATCGCGTTACGAGGCGCAAAGTGATTGATTTATAAAACAAATGGCGCGCGTAGGTCTCGTAGGGCACTCTTTACTTTGATATGGGGGATTGTTATCTTACGACGCGAAGACGAGCGTAGCTATTTGGAAATAGTTGTCGCGTGAAAATCAATGAGCCTACTGCCTGGCACAACGTTCCTACGTTCTTACATTCGTAAGGTGGCGATGTTAAGGTTGACTATGATCTAATAGTTAAAGTAGCGCATCAATGATTAATTGATTGATTAATTAATAGACGAGTAAATGCGGTACATTCGCAGTGTGATACAGTATAGATTAAAATGTTGTGCATCATTGTGGCACGCTTTTTATTTGTGGTGAGGCAACATATAGAGAATTGAGAGTGGCTTAAATTTTCAAGGAGCGTTTAATATTTAGCAGCTGACACATTTGCCGTTACTCGTAAAATTATTTAAGACTAACGAAGGGAATGGGATGTCGTGAGACTTTTATTTCCGTAACTATCTAATTATTTCTTTCGGGCGCGTTACACAATTATGTCTTTAGTATTTCAGTATGTCGGGATATTATCTAAAGTGTTGAGAGGAAGATTATTTATATTATCAAAATTATCGTGTAACGAAATTATCTTACAACGTGAAATTCTCGTCCCATGAATGGAACGTTGGCCGTTAATAGGCTGCAATATAATTAATACGTTTAATTGCTAATTAAAGTCCCTTTAAACTTCTCGCTTTTGTCGAACAAAGAGGACGAACTAATTGCGCTAATACGCTTAAAATTCATATTTAACGAGATATATACTTACTTTCGCGCGGGGGTGACTCAGGGCGCTCGAGGGGGCCAATTTGATATCTTGAATGCTGTTTAGATACGGCGAAAACAAAAGTAATTAGACCACTAACGACCATTAACGAGACTAGGATCGATCGTTCTTTCGGCGGGTTGTTACGGGTTCGTTTGGTTTCGCTTTTGCCCGGGGAACTTAACACGAATCATTTATCGCTTGCGAATGGAGAGCGGGGGGGGGGGTGCGATGCCTGGTTCTAACGTCGTTTCCCGAAGCGCAAGAAAACATGATCGACGTCTTGCCTCTTGACACCGCTGTCGTACCGCGGCAAGTTCTCCCGGTATTCTGAAAGCAATTCAAATGCGAGCGGCATGATTATCCCCATCGCCGTGTAATCAATCCTTCAATTCCGAGGACGCCGGACACGGGGGTGGCGTACTCGGGGGCCAGCATTCAAAACTGGTACACTGGCAGAGTTTTCGAGTGGCGGTAAGCATAAATTGATATAGCGGAGAGCAATAATGCGAGGGGAGAGGGTAGAGGCGCGTGCAAGGAGCGCGTGTGTTCGTGCGCTCGCACAACATTTGGCCTTTCACATCATTCCTTAGGTAAATTAATTATACATCAGTCATTCGCCCCGAGACGTGTCGCGGTGAAGCGAACGATTCGGCTGGCAGGCGAATTACCTCTGTCGTCGATGAAGTCGTTCATGTCCCTGACGTCCCATATTCTGGCGATGGCGACGCAGATTTTACGCAGTCTGGGCGGAAGCTCGTCGAGATATCCCGGGTTGCACTGAGCGGGCAACGTGGCGAGTGCTTCGCCGGACAGCACTGCCATGGTCGTCACGGACACGAGGATCATCAGCGTCGAGCTCATCATTTTCTGGGCTGTAAGGCAGAATATAATGCCAGAGCTTCCTTCAGCGTTGCAAACAGCGATTGGGTGAGGTAACTTAACGCATCGTGGAGGAAAGAGATTTGCCGGAACAGTTAATTGTCCAACTGTTGCTACAAACTTCGCTATGTGGACAGGAAGACTTGGTAAGGAGGCTAATCCTATTTTGGTCAAACAGCTTCGTTTCCGATCAGCAAATTGTTTCGCTCCAGTTAATTTCGTTTTCTGTTCGTCCATTCTTTGATCTCATTAATTTTTATATCGATATTCTATCAGCGACAATTATATTATAGGAAAACTGCATCTGTCGTGGATGGACCATTTGCTTCAACAGCAAGCTATAAAGTGCTTCCATTGGCAAGTCTACTCGGCAAAATGTCTTTTGTCTTGTCAGCAAAACAGATTTTCCCCGTGACGTCGAACAATTGTATGTTGAAATTTGTTTGCTCTCGCATGAAATATCAGCAGTCCACAGCGATTAGATGTCGGTTCCCACAACGATCAAATATCAGCTCCCGCGACAATCTGGCAGCAATATACATAGCAAACATATGTAATTTTGCTGCGATTATCAAGTTAAATTGTTTTCCTCCTCGACTCGCGCGCGAATCGTAAGTGCACTCTGAATTATATTCGATCGCGCTAAAACGAAGAAAAAAACTGTGCGACAGAAAAAAAATTACATTTGGAAATTCGTAAGGATTCCAAGTGCGAGACCTTCATAAATATGTAAACGTAATTTGAATCGTGAATCAACAATCTAGAACTATATGTAGACAGAAGCGAGTGTCCACATATATTGACCCGCGGGTATCGCGCGGCCCGACTTCCTAGGCGTACGATTTCCTTGTTGCGATAACGATATCGGCTGCCTATTGAGGATTAGATGTCACATTCACACGTCGACGTTCACGCAATCCCGAACAAAAGGGAAATGCAGTAATGCTATACAAAGGACCATTAGCCTTAAACTTCAGACACAATTGTCGTGACACTGCGTATACAAGTGAACGTAGCCACGTGGACTGATATGATGAGCATAATCAGCATCCGTGCCTGTATGAAACTTGTATAATTCGATCAAACACGCGCGGAACTGGTCGTGGCGCCCAGTTAGACAGCAATCTCTATTTAAGCCGTTGTAACTTTTAATTTAATCCTTAATCTTAATTCAGCTTGTATATATATTGAAAAACACTTTCGCAAGTACCATCTCGTATATTCTAAATCAGAGCTGTCCGCGATTTGCTCATTTCGGCCAATTTTCGCAAGTCACCGCCTATTACCCTCTGGGGTCACCCGACAACCGTAACCAAGCTCGCGGTGCTCGGCTTGAGGCAGGAGTCTAAAACCATGTACAAAACGATGCGAGTGTATGTCCAAGTCCGACGCATAAACCATACTCTTTTATTTCCTGGACAAGGTGCCGTCTCGCAAGTGCGCGCTTTGACGCGCGCGTCACCGGGTATCGTGCTACATCCAGGCCCATGTATCAAACCCGCAAATGTGCCCTATCGAGACGTGAGATGAAGCGTTTGTGTATACGGGAGGAGTGCTGGGGACGATAAGAGGAGGAAAGCCGGAGTGTCGCGTTGCAGAGAAGGCGAGATCTGAAAGGTCAGGTAAATAGAACTTATTGATAAGAATAGGAGAGGACCTTACGAGCGCGAATTCGAAGAGTGGGAGGAAATCGTGTTACGCACGGTGCCCGGACTGCCCGACGGGTCTTTTCTTTCTTTGAATGGATAGCGGGATCAGGTCGGAGCAAAAATTTCCATCGCGAACAAAGAGCGAATAAACTCGATATTCTCTCGTCTCTGCGAAAGGTGAAAAAGAACCGCGGCGTTCGAAGACGCGCTTTCCCACTATAAAAATTTTTCGTATTAAAATTGCACCAAGTCCCACCGAATAAATATTCTCGTATTAGTTTCTCGTGCAAAAAAAGAGAAGAGGGAGTCTTCGCTCGTTAGCGCGTGTTAAAAAATCATTGTTTCTTTCGTATCTGCCTTTGAGCGAAGAAAGTGACGTTTAATTAATAAGAAACATGAGATGCACTTCAGACGGCACAGTCCGGCGATACATCTACTCGATGTGTACTCCAATGACGGCCTCAAGGGTAGCTCGTTGCAATCTACCGTGGTCACCTAATGAGCAAACAGTTTATCTCCCTAAATTAACTGTTCGCAGGTGACACGCGCGGGTCAATTTCGGGCTGCATCCCGAGATTCCTTATGATGTACGTGATACGCGTGAACGCCGAGTGTGCGCCGTTGGAATAATATTTTGCTGTGCTGCATGCGACGAGCGCGAACGGTGTATATACAATTGTAGCACGCGGATCGGGGCAAATAGGCAACCTGTTGCTGATTCGCCGACGCTCACACAGTTGATGAACCCCGGTAATCGTGTTTTATGTATGCCGTGCGTCGCATACCGGGAGACAGGTGGGATACACATAGACACGTGTTACGACGCCGGAAGTAAAATTCGCTTGAATAAAATACGCTGCACCTAGTCTCGAGAGAATAAGCAGAAAATACGCGTGTACCAAGAAATCCTCCCTTACAATAAATAAAGGCGCCTGGATGCACGCGCGTTTCCAGGTTGTACTCTGAAATTCTTATAAGCCCTCGACTTCCCGACAAATCTCTCAAAATGGCCGCGACTGCTCGAGGGGGACGATGCATTTGAAAAGTGAGATCGAGAAACCAAATTCTTGTGGTTTATTTTTCTTTTTTACGTAAACTCCTTTTCTGTCCATTTTAAACTACATAAAATAATTTCTCTGTATGTCGAAGTAGCTAAACGAGCGCTTGAATGTATAGCCCTTGCGCGGATCAGATTAGACAATCCTGGAGACCCTGTAAGCAGAGACTGGCCATAAGAGAGTTCGTCAAATTCCTGCGAGTGAGAGAGAAACATAGGCTATCTGATTTTTCTACGACCGTAGTAGAATCGTAGGTAAGTGGTAAGAGATAGCCTGTGTTTCTCTCTCACTCGCAGGAATTTGACGAAATCTCTTATGACCAGTCTCTGATTACAGGGTCGCTAGACAATCCCTGGTGCGACCTCGCAAATCACTTATCCTGACGTCTACAAAGGCCTATGCCAAAAATAAAGAGGGCGAAGCGAGTGGATAAGATCGGGCGAGATTAACGATACGTCGGATCTCAGAATCGCGTGTAAAATAACAAGAAAGTTGTTCAGGAGGCGTCTTAGAAGGAGTCGCGTGAAAAAATAGTTCTAAGAGTTCAAATATTTTCTAAGAAGGTGGAGACAACGGAGAAGATTAAATTTAGCACGGAAGCCTTTACGTCAATGTGGTCAATGTGTCGCACGTCTCAGTCTAAATTGGGATTTAATTAGCTTTTAACAACGCAACGTTTTGGTGGGGACGTCGAAATTAAAACGTGAATGTTTAGAGAGGCGATTGTAACATTGTTTGCGTTCGCATATCACCAACTGCGAACGCACGTATGCAAATATTGGTGACGCAACGAATACTACGACTCAATGCTAAAAATGCGTTTTCATATATTTCGATGCACGTGTGTGTAATTATTGTTCGCTACATACGTGACCTACACGTTTTAGGTTCAACGCAGTTGCCGTCACGAAAAAAAACCACGCGTGGCAGCGATAAAAAAAAATAGCGATGAAAAAAGCGGATGAGAGTAGATCGAAATATTCGACAGGGGGATTCTGTCGCATCGAAAGCTCAAAGAGAGATAATACCCGAAGGTAATTATGAAACTTTTGATTCCGTCGTGTTCTTAAATGTTCTTAAGAGCGATTAGAGGAGGATGAATGTTTGATACCGAGATAATACCGCGATAAACTCTAATAGTGCTTTTACCGCAGCAGAATAGAAACATTATTAACGTGGCATTAGAAATTCGAAATTACAATCGACGAATATCTTGCAGTATGCGATGTACGTGCGCGAATTATTATACAAGAGTACGCAGTTGGAAAAGTTGGTGTTAAATTTAACGGTCCGCACAAATTTTTGTGCTAATTTAACATAATATGGATACGTTAAGTGATCGCACTAATACTCTGTTAATATTTTTACACAAAATAAATATGAATCTCAAAATAATTTGAAAAAATTTTGCGTAAAATTAACATATTTTTAATGACAAAATGAATTTTAAAAAATGTAATTTTTACATTTAACAGATGTAATAAGTTAAACGACGGTTCGAAATCACTCTCGCTTATGTTGTATAGAATAAAATCAACATTTTATTCTGTAAATTTTAACAGATAAATCTTGTTACTAATAATATAGAACATATGTATTGCGTAAGATTAAAAAATAAGTACACCTTGTGTTGTATTAACATTTCTTTCCAAGTATTTCAATAATTTTACATTTGAGGTCAATTAACACAAGGACAATATGTTAAATTAACACATGAATGTGTTAAATATTTAACACAGCAATTTTAACCGGCATTTTCTTTAACAAGAAAACACAAATTTCCCAACTGTGTACCTACTATTTAAAATTATACCTTTTATATTATATATACCTACTATATAATTAAATACCATTAATTAGCACTATTTAATATAAAACAGTAATTATCACTAATTGAAATGTTATGTAAAATATATGCGATAAAACTGTAAAAAGTAAACCTCGGCTGCCTGCGTTGGTATGTCACAAGGCGAAAACGCGTGCACGTAAAATTCCGAATAATAAAGATAATAACGTGCGTTAACATCATTTTGTTGAGGAAACCGCGGAAGCTTCTGTGAAGACCAAGGGACGCCAATATGACGAAATAAATATATGTACCTATATGAAAGACAAGATATAGGAATACGAACAGAATACACATATCGTATATAAGTTGTGCCCTGAAATCCCTCCTGAATCATTAATGCGCGAGTAACGTTATGCATACGCACAAGCACATGTGTATCTTGAGAGTGCTGAGTATGTTCGAGGCCCCTCTGCCTCTCTGGCATCACCGGAATAATGCATATCACGCGAACCGTACATATTATGCGGATCGACTCCGCGTAGCAATCTTTGAAGGTGCGATGAAATATTAATACCGTGGACGGGCAGAGAGGAAGAGACGACGAGGCATTCTTTCGCCACCGCGAGCGACCACACAAATACGCAGTCCGAAAGGATCGAAAATGTAAAAATACTCTCCCTCCGTAATTTCTCCTGCCTGAGAAACTGATTTTTCTCGTAAACAAGATGACGTTAATTTAATAAATAATTAAGCCTATCTTAACCTCAAGTGACTGTTAGACCTAAGCATTCGATCGAGATTAAATGTTGACAACGATATCTTCAAATATTCAAATGCATGTATCAGAAGTGAGGAGAGAGAGAGAGAGAGAGAGAGAGAGAGAGGGAGGGGAAGGAAGAGATGAAAGAAACCACTTTCTCCATTCGAAAAGATTCGCCATTTCAGCTTCCTTGAAATATTCTCGATTCTTTTTCAATTAACAATCTCTTCTCGTTATGATTCCGAAGGCATTCTGCTTTAATAACTCTGGATCGAATTTTCGAAACTTTATTCCGGATTGACTGCTGAATACCTATGTTCGTTGTATCGGAATTCCTGATTCACGTATCGCTGCCCCAATTTTTTCTGGTTCAACTGCCGATTTAATGCCTGCAGTGCAAAATATCTTGTAATCCTTCCTCTCAATCTCTCTCTTTCTCTCTCCCTTTTTAAAAATTTTTTTCCACCATTGCCTCGTATCTCTGTTTAAATTATTCATACATTCTTGTAAACTACGTGTAATAATATTATTTTCAATATTTTTCTCATTAGAAAGATGTGGAAAATAATGTCAGTTGCGTAACAGCGGAGACGACTAAGAAATTATTGAAAAAGATCGCCAATGCTGAGATACGACTAACAATATAATGACTAATATCAACGTTCTCCACATCACTTCCGACGAAAGTCAGTTTGTCCCAGTTTGAACCTTGATATTTCGTAAATTCTGTTTTAGGGTATCTCCTATATCCGACAAGCGCAGTAATTGTGTTACGTCACATTTGCTAGCTTAAATGCTCCCATCGCATCAAGTATCACCGCGCACTTTCAATAAGTCCAGCAATTTCGGCGAGAGAGAGAAAAAGAGAGAGAGAGAGAGAAACCAGAGAATCACGTCGGACACGAAATTAATCTCTCTCGTAGGCAATAAGTCACTTACGTGGTCGGACGTGTAAAAAATTAACAACCCAACTTGCCCCGTCTCATATTCCATTGGTGTCACTGAGTTACTATGGAGACTAGTGATCCATAGTGGGTGTCTCCATGGGTCATATGGGTGTCACTTTCCGAGATGACTGACGCCAATATACTTCTAATGACAAAACTTTGTCTAGCGCGTTACGTGTGTTGTACTTTAAGCAGTTCTTCTACTAATCGGTCGCTTTACTGCGCCGCCGTTACGACGAGGGATTCACAAATGCTCCCTGTGACTGCAGCTGTCTTTTCGTACTTTTCATACTTTTAAGCAAACAAAATTTACCGACGAGTATTGAGGGGGGCTCTTAATGGTCCAGCACGAGGAAACGCGGCATTAACGAGCCACGTGACCCTATTCGCTAAGATTTTTATGAGACTATTAATTTAACGTAACGTTGTTGACTGTCTAAAATCGCCCCTCTTTGGTGCGGATTGTTTCAGTCACTGTCTATTGATGTTAACAAAAGAAACGAGCAATTCTTCAGCTTCTAAATAAATAACTGGAAGTAATTTTGCGGTTGTCAACGGATAGCGGAAGTCCTAACGTCGAGATGCCGCCATCGTCCGTAAGATAAAGTCAAACGGGCAAACGAAACGCCCACCGATCGACCTTATCGCGATCTCGCGATTGCGAGTCGAGCGTCCAGCCTCTTCGAAACTCCCGCGTCGGTTTGCGGAATGAGAGATCGAGCGGAATAGCGAAGGCGAAATAGTCGTGCTCGTTACAGCTAGCGCGATTTAATGCGGTGCGCGGAGAGAGTTTGCGTCATTTGGCGCACGAGAAGACGTCCGTGGATGATATGAATGTTGATACGGCGCGGAATTACGAGTTTGTGTGTCCCCCCCCCCTCTCTTTATTACGATTGCGATTAAACTTGCGAAAGTTGCGTATACATGGTATTAGAGGCATCGCAGAGTCCGTCGCGTGCACGACGGCCCGCGCAACCCCCCGGGCTGAAAGAGATTAGTGCGCTCGGCGTCGCGCTCGTATCCGGCAAAGTTGGCGTTACAAATTTCGTAGCTTTACGTAAAACAGGATCCCCTTCTGCCGACCCCTTCGACCACTCACACGCGCGATGTCAGCCGCGAAATCCCCCTCGCCTCGAAATATTGCAGGAGCCGCGCGGTATAATGAGGTCGCCGCGGGAGGATTTACCCCCGTCGCGCAGTTCTTACAGCTCTACCTAAGCTGTCCGTAAAGGGGCGAGGGCGATTCTCAATATTTACTTTAATGAGAATGAAATTCTCGTTCCGAGCCTGAAGTTTAAAGATCGCTCTTTATGAGACATTGTTTGAAACTCCGTAACGGTCAAGATACCGCGCACAGTCGAGCGATTAAGAGGCTCGGGCGAGGAAATGGCACGATATTGTCTGCGAGAGGAAAAAGGAAAAGAGCGTGTATATATATATATTTTTTTTTAAGAGAGAAATCGTATCTGCACGAGAGATTTGCCAGATTCATTTCTCTCTGATCCGTCCTGCGACGCGCGGAGCAGAATTCTTGAGAAGATCGATTCTCGTCCCGCGCGAAAAACAAAACAAAACAAAAATATGTACATATAAAAATTGTTTTAGCGTAATAGAAAAATACGGAGCTGCAGCATCGCACAAGCAACAGCTAATTTATTATTTTCTCTTTCTGCTCTTTTTATCTTTGTCATCCACGCGGTGATTCCAATTAACGCGCCGGTGGGAGATGAAATCTAAAAGACTAACGAGTGAAAAGAAAAGATAAGCGCGTTGAATCTAGCACATAATTAATTAAGGGCTTGCGTTAATTGTATGCTAATGAGGACGACATTTGTAACTGCCACGTGTTACATCTCGTTCACAAGCGTACAAATTGTCGCGCGCGCTCGTAATGCAGCGTAATTTAGGGAGAGAATTGATTTGAATCAATCCCGATTCGTAATCCGACTGTTATGCTCATCCCGTGCGTATCGTAGAACATTTAATCGTATCGTGGATAATTAAACGCAAATTGAGAAACGAAAAACCAATTTCTACTAATTGATCGGCGTAGTATTGCTCTTGTACGTACCTTGTGCAAATGCCAAACGAATGCCAAAGTATCGCGGTAGTTATATTCGGTAAATACAGATTTGTAAGCACAGATGCAGAAAATATAAGTTCACGTTAATTTGCAGACGTCCCGCAGCCTCATCAGGGCATTAATTATTCACGCGTTGAACTGCGAAGCCGTTTTGAGCACATTTATCACGACGGTATCGAGAGACGGCACACCCGACAGCGGTTTATCCCATTTCTCAAGATATCAATTTCCAAGTTGGACATTTTCAAAGTAGGCAAGCTCTCGCGTCATTAACCAGTCAAATAAAAATTGAAACGCTCGCCCAGTTGCATCGTAATTCGAATACCTAAGATATCAAACTTTGAAACGGATCCTCTGAAAGATCAGACGTGCCCGCAACATCTGTACGTGAGCTTTTCGCATCATTGGCGTACCATAAGCACACAGGAATTACCGTAACATTAACACGGACATTTCACCTCGGTACAATTTAAGATTAATTTTTCTTTAATGCGAACAGTAGATAGATGGCGATTTATCACACCTTTCCGAACTTCAGCTGCTAGTGTAGCGGTAATTAAATTTCTAATTAAAAGTTCGATTAAAAGTCCACTCCACGTTGAGCGCCAAATAACGTCTCGCACTTGCATCTGTCGAATTTAATTCGCGGAAAAGTTCCCCGTAAAAGTCTCGTTTCCCCGTAATTCAAGAGTGATAACCAACGAGTATCAGCGCGGAATTTTTGCCGAAATATTTCCATCCTCTCTCAATTCTGGGACATTCCATGTAACGTAAAATATATATGGCTGTTACGTAATGATATAAACGGAGAATCCGATTTGTATGCAGATGATGCAATATACACATAAAATTGTATCCACATCAAACGTTTGATCGTATATAAAGTACAGTTTTTATCAGATGGTCTCCGCCCGCGCGTCCTTCAGCTCATGAAATAAATTCATTGCCAAGCGACAAGAAATTCTTGGAAAAATGTCCAAGAAAAGCACGATCTCAGTAAATAAAAGGCACAGTCAATTGATACCACAACACCGACATTTTCTACGTCCCACTTCACGAACGATAATTGTGTTGGTTTAAAAGTTTAGAGCTTAATAAAAAATAATATCACTCATTGTACTAGCAAGGTAATCGTGCTTTACCCCTGCGTTTTCCAACATACGCGCGCCGGGAAAAAATTACGAGTGAGCTATGTAACCGTAAAATACAAACGAGCTACGTAACCGTAAAAATACGAGTGTGCCACGTAAACCGTGATTGAACGCAACAGTTACAAGAAAACACCGCTGAAACGAATTACGTCGGTTCGATTGCCTCAAAGCCGCTTTAACATTTCAATCTCTAATGAAGTTATATTCCTCGTGTGTAGGTGTACAGGAGCTATTCCTGGAAGAGAACGATGGCACACTTGATTCCTAAAGTTGGTTAAACACGAAAACTTCGTTTGTACAGCGAGTAATTAAACTGAATAAGTCGCAAAGTCTTTAAGTTGCCATCTTTTAAAATACGGAACGATAAAGCATGTCGCTCGACGACTTTTCTGCAATATACTTAATATTTTTCATATAAAAAATCGACTTCTTCAGGCGTGACAGTGAATGAACTGTTAACCGATGGGTTTTGCGCAGAGTGCTTACCAAATATCTCAATTATTACATAGAACAGCAAAGCTTTGATGACAATTTTATATATTAATTGTAGTATGTAGCGATCTCATTAGATTCGCGAATTCAAAGAAGATTCTGCAAGAGATAACTGATACTTCGTGTCTCGATGCTCAAAGAAACGGAAATCCGGCATTATAAGGTAAACACGGATCGTATCGCACAATTCGGCTGTTTCTTGAAAGACATTTTTCCTTTCGAGCAAGTTAACATCCCAGTCAGAAGTGACTCGTTGATCGACGTCGAGACGCTGCCGTGCCGACATCGAAGTCGTCGTATTGGCGTCTCCCCGACGTCGTTTCGACGTCGATCGACAAGTCACTTCTCGCCGGGATTAGATTCGAACGTTCAAACGGGACGGTACCAACCTGGCGGGAGCGCAAAGGTAGCAAAGAAGGTAAGTCGCCGAGAGATGATCAGCGTCGCGAAAGGGGTGGACCTTTACAGCTTCGTCGGTTCCTCGTGTACCCCTCTTATCGCACCCTACCGCACCGGCGGGCTGTCGGTGTCGTCCTAAGCGGGACCGCGAGCTCGCACGAGGGATGTGTGGTACCCCCGATGCCTCGCGAGTGACCCCCGAAGCTCTGACTCGGCGGCTCGGAGAGACGTCCGTGCGGGACAGCGGCGGGACGGTGCCCGGAGTCGCGGGATGGACCAAGCGGACGTGGGCGAGAAGACGCTGAGATATCGCCGTCGGCGTACGTCGCGGACGTGGATGTTGGACGACGGCTCTCTCTCGGCGAAGGAGGACGTTAAGGGTTGCGAGGGCGAGCGCCGCGTGGGGTGGCCGGCGAGAGGCCCGGGCGAGAACAGTGTGACAGTGGCGAGAACAGCCGGAGATCAGCCCTTAAATACGCGCCGTTCCAACTGCCATGCGCGTTTCATGGGGCGCCAGAGAAATCATACGTCGACGCGTAACTTACCCTCTCTCGTCGCCCCCTTTCCCCCCCACCCGCCCCGTGCCGCGTATCCTGGACGCGCGGGGCCGAGATACGACGCACATTCTCTCATTCGGGGTACACGCAAGGAATAAAAATTTCACCGTAATCCGACGGGACGCATTTACGTAAGACGCGCGACGTCGCGAGGAGACGTCCCGATCGCGGTCGAACTTGTTGCTTTCGCGGGTGGGAGACAACCGTGCATGAAAATTGTATGAGGGGCGTCCTGAGGACCGCGTAACGATTCGTCCTTCCTGCGACGAGATGCAACATATGGCGTAACAATAACGATAAATAACGAACGGTGTTAATAAATAATATCCTCCAAAAATCATAAGTACGATAAGCGATAAGGGGATTGTGTATGTAAACGGCGGAATACGTTTCTTGTATATTAATGGTACCATGCGTAAAGGATAATCTTTAACATGTCACACATTACATGCACTATTTGCAGTTTCGACATGTTCCCTCCGTATTGTTCGTTGTGACTTTTGGTTCCCCCTCCCTGACTGACAATTTCCAAATCAGCTAATACATAATAGTTTAAGAAATTAATAAAATTGGCGTGGCTCAAGCGCGATAAACACTTTGAAGGAACAAAGGACTACGAGCCGTGACAGGGTGTTAGCGTCCAAATATTTTATTCTAAATTTATTGCGAAAACATATCACCTCAGTCAGGGTTTGAACCTGGACCTCTCCCTCTCGCTAGGCGGGCGTCTCAGCCAATTCGACCACCGAGGCGCATGGCAACGGTGTTAATAAATAATATCCCCCAAAAATCAAAAGTACGATAAGCGATAAGGGGATTGTGTATATAAACGACGGAATACGTTTCTTGTATATTAATTGTA
>NW_011967186.1:575751-604951 GCF_000949405.1 Vollenhovia emeryi
AGTTTCAGTGCTGTCATATTGTTCTTTAATTTAGCCGGAATAGCAAGCTGCTTTCGATCATCTGTACACGTGCCATTTAATTTGTGTATTACACAAATCTTTCCACGAAACACAGTTTTAAGTGCAAAAGGTGCGAAAGTGCAGAATCACTCCAGCATCCCCTTAAATCGTCAGTCTTAAAACACAGCACAATCATCTCTACAATGTATCCCCATTATAGATATAACAGACCAAATAGACATACGACGTAAGCGTTTTTTAATTATCGCGCGAGAAGTGCGTTACACGCAAACAATTTCAATCTTTATTTCGATCGTCGTGCGACGTGTCATTTATTATTGCATTATTTGCCGTGGAATTTACGTCATTGTCAAGATCTCGTGCTAATGATGCACCGTTTTACTCTTCTATAAATTGAGATAAAATGTGTAGTAAATAATAAATAGCGTGCAATTTATACGCGCGCGCGCGTGTGTGTGGTAAATAGTATGCAGTTTGTGCGATCACATATGTGGAACTGCACGCGTATGTACTTAAGACGTCGGAAATCTTTCGTGAAATAATTTCTCACGTGTCGGCTCGTATCTTATTGAGCTTGGCAGAAAGATCATATATATATATATATATATATATATATATATGCCTTTGCATAATTTTCATTCTTTCAAAAGATTTCGATAGGTTTTAAAAGCTCCTAACAATAAGCGCGTTCATGCCGAGGAAATTAATCTCTAAGTGTGCATTTGGTTAATTGCCGAAGATTCTGTCTCCTGCAATTTTGTCACGGTTTCTCGCAATCCAAATATTTACAGTCGTTCCGTTGCGGTGTATCTGTCACCCGTCTTTCCTTCTTTCCGTCTTCTGAATCAATTTCAAGTTTGGACGTAAATTTTTCTCCGAGAGACGGGAAGACAGTTGAAGTTACACTTAATGTCCGTATTCCGCTAATTACTTGCCGAAGGAGATCCGAATTGGATTGAAACGTTTGAATTTTGAATTCTTGACAATAACTGGTCCTTTTAAAAAAGGTAGTAACGCCTCTTTAATCCGGCGCTTGGGCTCACATTGGCCTTTCCGTCAATTTGTTACATTTAAATATTTATCGACAATATTATCGCACTGGCACGGTTCTAATCCAGACTTGCATTTTACTGGGGCTCGATGGAGCATTATAAGGCATCAGGTGCGATACGAAGCGACGCGATTAGCGATTTTTCATCAAGCTATAGGCGATAGAGTCTCCCACGTATTCTCGGAATACCCCTTCGCCCTTCATCGTGCTGTGTATCACTTAAGTACACCGATAGGAGCGATACATCTCCGTAATCGTGAAGCGTTTCATTTCAAATTTATTGACGCGAAATAGTCGCGTTAATGAATGTAGAAATAACTCCCGAGGATATTGATTGGAATCAATTCGTAGCGACAATAATAATTTCAACAAGTTGTAAAGGCTCCCGAAAAGAAATACAATGTAGAAAGGAGAAGTGTCAATGTGAGCCACAAAATGAACGGAACTCGATTCTCACAATACAGAAACAGAATTTCTCTTTAATATAAATCATTTTTCAAGCAATTAGAGAGAGAGAGAGAGAGAGAGAGAACATTATTTTGAGGAATTCTGGATGTCAACCTTATTTTTCTGGCTTATTGTATCGTTTTAATCTTCCAGGACTTTGCAAGATTATAGTTTTGTTCAATGTGCGAATTATGTTACTTGTATCACACCTCCCGTAGATTCGGGTTTTATCGCATGACTAGTTCCTTGCTATTTATCTGATTCTTTTACAGTTTTTAAATTTAATTTTACCTTGTTGACTTAATTGCAGTACTTTTGTATTTATTTGATTTCGTTTGACTTAATTTTATTAGGACAAGAAACTGATTCGCCTGGACATAAATTAAATTTTGCGCCTTGTTTGTTGTTCAGTAAAGTTGAGACACATGACTAATTTTACCCTGTCATGTTTACCACACTTCATTATTGTTAGGTTTCTCCTTGTTCGATACTGCTGTGTCACAGTCGTTTTAAAATCGTTGTTACGAACACATCCCTCTGTCGAAGCGTGTTATTCAGTCCTCTTCATGTCTGGGACCATTTAGAGAACTACTGATATTAACACATATAGAGGAATGATTTTGAAATCACATGGTGCACTGACCTCCTAAGTTAAACCCTGTTCATTCTAAACAAGGTAACTGACTTTTGTTATACCAATTTATACATAAGTTCTACTGTATTTTCATTTTGTACTTTCGTTGATTTCATTGTAGTCTTACTGAGGAAGACCCGAAGAAGGGTCGAAACATTTTATATTAAAGAGAAATTCAGTTTCTGTATTGTGAGAACCGAGTTCATTTTGTGGCTCACATTGGCACTTCTCCTTTTTAAATAATAATTTCATTGCATAAATGCAAGATTGGTTTACGATACTCATGTAATTGCGGGGCGAAAACATGTACGCGTCAAAAGAAGACGGTCGTCTGCTGCTGTGACAAAAACAAGATGATCAAAGCGCAAGATCGAAAGCTTAAAAAACAACACATTGAGAAAAATTGTTATCGGATAAACCAATCAAATAGTGTTTTCGGTGGTTAATTTTTCCAATTAAATTATGAATCCGATGAAATGCAGTTACCGATGAAATTTGATTGAAAAGCCGATCATATTTTTCATCGGATATACAATTTAATTGGTATATCCGTTATATCCGTTTTGTTATTATGTAATTGGATTATCCGATTACATTTAATCGGATATTTTTCTCAGTGCACGTATGTCTAAAAGACATCTTTAAGACGTCTTCGAGTCGTCTGTTAGACATGCGTGTTGCATGGGTTATTATACAACAATACAATAAACAGAACAGAACAAAAAGATTAGACGTCGTGAAGCAGAACGTAAAAAGTAGAACCTACGAAATAAGAACGTGTGTACAGTGTCGAAATTGAATCAATAAGAACCCACACCTACGGGACAGATTTGTATTTTCTATCCGGTCAACTTAAACAGAAAAGAATCTCGACCACGCCAAATTTTCTCTGTATATCTCAAATATCTCCGAGCCCTGTTCCTCCGTTCGCATTCCACCGCGACGGAAAGGGCATTCGCGGTGCAAAAGCAACTTGCGGCTACGGAATACAATAGCTAAGCGATGTGTACATTGACATTCGTCCCTTGTCGGGCACGTAGAGAAAAACCGTGTCGCAATTCGATTTCACGGAAGATCGAGTTCCATCGACTCTACTATGCAGGATGCCCGTGGCGCCTCCGCCGCGAGAACTCGTTTCGCCATGGTGCAACTTTATGAGATTTACATTTTCGTCACTTACGTGACGCTACACATCGGCTGCGCTCTACGTACACAATAATGAAATTTCTAATGTCCTTCTTTTTCCCCGTCATTTCCATTTCGCTTTTCGTTAAACGGGGCGAGAGTAATTCGCCTATCGCTCGCCGTTTTGACGTAATAACCGTATAATGGATCACGCGTTGCCCATGAACGAATCAACCTCCGACCCCACGGTCGGCCAGACGAACAACGCGACAGCGTCGCGATGCAAGGCGTACGCGTTTCTCCCCAGAGTAAGTAAATTCACACGCGACGTCCTTCACGTCCGCGAAATTGTGCCAGCTTTTTGCTTTTTGCATATTTGCATATATATATATATATATATATATATATCCAAGGAGAAATACCTCGCGCATGGCGAAACGCGAAGGAATCAAGGGGAGAAATTGGAGACGCTTTCGCGAACGTTTCATTCGCGCGCCCAGGATGCTGCCCCTGGGACCGAAAAACTGCACGAGACACACTTCTCCCTCCCGTCGCGTTGACGCACGGGAATATTGCGTCGAAACGCGGAACATGGCAGACCATGCCATCATTTGTATATCATTTACACACAATATGCAACGTGTAGTTCGTATGTGCATACGCCTATCGTGTAGACCAAAAGATATTCTCCTTCGTGCAGAGCCAACTTGCAGCATTTTTATAACACAATCGCTCTTGAGTAACGCATGTCTCGTAAAAAGTTCCCTTTTTTTTCCGGAAACAAAAAACGAGGAGCAATAGTCCCTCACACTATTTGCTCGATCTCTGACAAAACGACGCCTGCGACTACTATTTCGGATATCAAGGTAGCACTACCGTGACTTGTGACTTTGGAAAATGCGAAGGTAAAGGCTGCACAAAGATGACGAAACAGTACGTTCGTCGTGCTACAATTTTACATCCCTCGAAGTCGTGTCAAACGTTAAAAAGGGAAGGAAACGAGAAACGATTGTTCATTTCGCCGGGCTTCTGTTTCTTTATCGAACCGTTGCAATTGTTGAGAGAACGCTCTTAGAAGAGATGAGTGGAATCGAAACCCGATATTTTTATTGCTGCTTTTTCCTTGTAATTGATTCTTTATTCCGTGAACAGCTGTTGCCCCGTGGATCGTTCGCGTGTGTTACCGTTCGTCAATGTCGATTTTTTTAATTTAGATACGAATTTATTCATTTTATTATTTTCTTTATTCGCGCCTGATCGCGATCGACAATGTAAGAAATTGAGAATCTCAGGCTTCGTATAATTCAATCATTCGGGTGAATGATTGTGTGCGTGAACTAGAGGCGTGTTTGCATATTGCACACACATGCACACATAATGTGATCGAAAAATTACGGAAATCGTGAAGTTCAAGGTGTCTAGGTTGAGGAAAGGGTTGGGGACGGTGACACTTGAAAATCGCGTATCGATAGTACTGGGTACTGTCAACAACCGGAAACGACGTGTAGTTTAAAATCGAAAAATAAACGCGAAAATATCATCATCGGACTGTTTGTTGCGACAATTATTACCACATGCCTCAGTGGTCGAATTGGTGAGACGCCCGCCTAGAGTGTAGGGAGGTCCAGGTTCAAACTCAGGCTGAGGTAATATTTTTCACAATAAATTTCCTTAAGCAGGACTTGCCAGTTGTGTAGACTATGTTTTTCCCAAGTTGGTTCATTATTTACCGGCGATAATGAGTCTTTATTCTTGTAAGGCTCAAATTTGCATCTATTCTTGCTTGTCGCGACAATAATAGACATCGTAATTACATTGCGGTATTGCAACACCAGGATCGGTATTCGTAGTCGGATCTTATATTCAAGACCGTCTTGAATTTATCTAAAGATGCTGTACGGAACATTTCATTGGCTACTTATTGTTAGTATCCAAAGATGATCTCGAGACAGTCGTGAATATAAGATCTGACTATGAATACTGGCCTAGGCACTCACTGGTGCCTTCCCGAATGAATTTAGGCACATGCAGAACACATAAGCCAATATGGACCTAAGAATAACGTGGACGGAGCATATACGGTATCGATTGGGACAACAGGGGTACAATTGATTGCTGAAATTACAGTAACCAATCAGACTTACTAAAGAGGGTCGTGTCCTTATATTATCCGCCTCTCATTCTACTCGTGCGGGTAGCCCCACCACTGCGATCAGCACTCCATTCGATTCTATGTCGAATCAATAGACCACTGACCGGCTCGTGTATTCGTGCTGTCCTTTACGACGCACTCGTATATGTATGTCCGTTCAAACTAAAACCGAATATATCCGAACGTATGACGAATTTAGCCAAAGTGCGCCACATCTCCCCTTACCGCTATTTCAGCTTCCCCTCGCAGAAATCCTCCGTCCGCGTTATTTTTTTGGTCCATGCATATACCGGTATTCATAGTCAGATTTTATGTTCAAGATCGTCTTGAATTTATCTAAAGATGCCACCGTGGAACATTTCATTCGCTGTGGAATATTTAAAGATGATTTCAAGACGGTCTTGAATATAAGATCTGACTGTGATTACCGGTCATATACAATTTCCATGTATGTACCTATATGCAAAATGTATTAATGTGCTGATATGCGTACTTTACGTAGAAAGGCATAAGTGATTCCTATGTACTTCAACGATTCATATGTTGAAGGTTAAAGCGAGTTAAAACTGCGTGAATAAATTTTATATCGTTAGAGACGAGTTTGATATATATTACTGTCGTCTCTCGAAGAACGAAAGGAGTCGCAGTTCGTTTCAAGTTTGCGCTAAGATATTTACGATGACGTGTTATTTGTCCTAGACAGATAACTAGTCCGGTGTCAATCTTGTATCTCTTTTGTTCTTTCGCTTAAATATTTAATCGCCTAACTTTTAATATTTCGACAGTTTGCTCAAGGAATAAATCATATCCTTACCCCTAATCATCTCGAATAAGATATTTACCTTATTAGATACTTGTACTGTATATTACACCTTAGAATATGTAATCTATGAAATTTTACATCAAGCTCAGTCACCTTGCAAATTTTCTAAGGATTTCAAACAGCCCACTCCCGCTATGAAAGAAATGCTCCCACTTATGTTGTCCATGAGACCGTAGAGATAAGCTATACGTCGCAATTATTTTCTACTCTTCTGTTTTAAGATAATATGGAGAGTATTAGAATATGGAGAACTAAAAGATGACTATTTCTTTAACTGGTATAATTAATTCGTTTTGATTGACAAAGGAAAAAATATGTTTTTTATGTATCTCCTAAATTTGCACGATTGCTTGCTCGCTTATTTGCGAAAGAGGGGGAAGAGGGGAGGAAGAGAGCAGTAATCCAAATTTATTAATAAATTAGTTTCTTAAATGTTTTTTTTCCTTACTAATCCCAATTTCCATCTATGTCAAAGCATCCGTAAATTTTTTATGTGGTATTATAATAGATAAATCTTTTATCTATATGTATATATATTTATCACTGTGTTCTTTATAGTTAACAAGTTTTTTACAGATATCAAGAAATGCTTGTTATAATTACTAGATTATATTTTGATTCTATTCTAATTTAATCCCATAAAAGAGCTACATGTTTGGGTAACGTTTAATTGAACAATTTTGTAAAAAAAAGTCGTTTTTAGAACTTGTATATTTAAATGATTAACTCTTTCTAACTGCGTTATAAACTGACAAGAATGGATTGACATTATCAACTAGATGTTATCAACTCTAATTTATTTTAAACGTATTTTAAATACTGGAATAATTTAGACCTGATAGTATTTAGCAGATACGATACAATTTGTTAAATCTTTTATATTTGAGAAAATATTTTTAACAGCTCTCTTGTATGATGTTTTTCATATAGGAAGAATTTTCAGAGAATATATACATATTAAGTTTCCGGAAAATATAAGAGAGAGGTAAATGGCTAATGAGACCGTAGAGTTAATTTTAAATGCATTCTAGTTTAACAGAGTCGTTAATATTACAAAAGATCGACTTGAATTTTCCTAATAAAGTGTGTAACGTTCCTAATAAAGCCACAAATTACGCAACAGGTTGAATACGTCAGTACGTGCTATTGTAATCTAGTTTGAATCCGCTGTTTTCTGCAGTTAGGACTTGATATCAAATTGTCATCACAATGTTTTAAAATTAATGCAATGACCTACGGATAAACGGTTCACTCAGGAAGCATCACGTGACGGGCGATTTTACATATTTGACTTTAGTTCTGAAGGAACGGCTTCAGTTTTTCATGTAACACGTGTACTGGAACATCTCCTTTCCATAAATGTATCTATAAAGTAGGTACGTATTGTGCTCGATATTTGTTATCGATATTATAAGTTACGTGTGAATCTGTGTGTGTATTTGTGTTTGTGCGCGTGTGTGCATGTATATGTATAATATAGCAATAACAAAACCCGAAAAAATTTTTCAGCGGAGAAAGTTACGTGCAAGAAAAAATAATATTGTGCGGCGCGAAAATCTAATATCACAATAGAAATTGTCACACAATGTATTGTAAAGATTTTTTAAATAATTAATTAGAATTATTTTTGGATAATTAAAATGTTATAGAGGATCACTCCTTTCGGTTTCTGGTGTACCGCAATTCGTGACCGAAATTTTAATAACGTATTTCTGAGCAAAAAGTAAGACGAAAATCCTAATACGAAAATGTGAAGGCTATAATACTTTTCAAATGGGAAGCATTTGTAATAGACAAATCAGGTAGTCTAAAGTTCGCGCGTTCAGGGACGGTTAGTGATAAAGGTACTCTTGCATCTTTACCGATATACCTAAAAAAATTTAAGTAATTATATGTACAATGATGCTGATGCTATTGATTGAGTCATATTTAAACATGAAAAAATAAAAAAAATAAATTAAAAATAATAAATATGAGAACTTGTCAACTTATGAAATATCACAGACAATTTATATGGTAAAAATATTTTCTTTAATATCGATTTATATTGAGGTTATTTTTTTAATATGTAGATAAGATAGATTTCATATTTTATTCAATTTGGCAATGCCTAATGGAAACTATAATGTTGATACAAACGCGAAATTTATTAGGAAATCTAGTAACAGTTTTTTTTTCTATTGAATATTATAGTTCTGTTGTGCTACTATTAATACTATGAGATATTGTATTTGTATAATAACGCTTATTTAAAATTTGTTACAACATATGTTCAAAATGCCCTCCGCCCAATTCTACACAATTCTATAATATCTCGTAGTAGTACAATTAATAGTAGTACAATAAAAATATAATAATCAATAGAAAAAAAAGTTTGTTACTAGATTTGTTAATAAATTTCGCGTTTGTATCAACATAGTTTCCATTAGGCATTGCCGAATTGAATAAAATGTGAAATCTATCTTATCTGCATATTAAAAAAATAACCTCAATATAAATCGATATTGAAGAAAATATTTTTACCATATAAATTGTCTGTGACATTTCATAAGTTGACAACTTCTCATGTGGACAACTTCTCATATTTATTATTTTTAATTTATTTTTTTTATTTTTTCATGTTTAAATATGCCTCAATCAATAACATCAGCATCATTGTACATATAATTACTTAAATTTTTTTAGGTATATCGGCAAAGATGCTAGAGTACCTTTATCACTGTGCAATGTACCGTCCCTGAACGCGCGAACTTTAGACTACCTGATTTGACTATTATAAATGCTTCCCATTTGAAAAGTATTATAGCCTCGACATTTTCGTATTAGGATTTTCGTCTTACATTTTGCTCAAAAATATGTTATTAAAATTTCGATCACGAATTGCGGTACACCCTGTACATAGACACAAGAGAAATAATATATATTTAATTTTACAAAACACAAGATATATATATATATATATACTTACAAAACATGCCGTGTAAATTAGTATTAAATAAAGTGATTTTAAGACAAAATTAATGTATAACAAAATAGCGCGCCTGGGTTGCATTAAAACTACTTTGATTAACTATCGAACAATATTCCAAGTGCGTATAAAATTACAATGTTAAATAAGTAATGATATTTATCAAAACATATGTTTTTTAATTGAAAAAAGATTTAATTTTGCCTCACTGCTCGAGTATGCTTGGCTCTATGCTAGCCCGTGACTATACAGTTGAATGAAGAAGTATCTTTTTTATTCAATACTTCTTTTTCTCAGTATACAATGTCGTAAATTTGACATATTTCATTAATTCAGTCTGGAAGTTAACATTTGCATCTAAAATTATTAAGGATGTCAAAGAATAAGTCATATTACACTTGGCAAGCTAAGCTTACAATTAGTTAATATTACGGACTGTCGTGTAATTATACGTTTTCTTGGATTTAATTGTATTGCTTTGCAATCCAAATTGTGAAACTTAGATTATTTCTAGATGCATGTAGCGTACTCATGCTTAGAATGTCAGCATATCTATAATAGACGCATTAATCCATTATAAGTTACCAGCAATTTACAAGACTGCCAGAAATAAAAACTTCAGGACATTAGATCAAAATATATAAAATTATGAAAAAAAATTTTCCGTACTTTCAAAATGGCAGACCAATATAGCGGACCAAATTTTCCAAAAAGGTAACTTTTTCGTTGAAAAGTTATATACAGGGTTTTTTCGGGTCGCTGATTACGAATATGCACTCAGATTCCCGAAATTCAAGATGGCGGATATAACTTTTCATCGAAAAAAAGTTTTTTTTGGTACGCCATATTGGTCAGGCCATTTTAAATGGTAAGTATGGAAAAAATTGTTTTCATAATTTTATATACTTTAATTAATGTCCTGAATTTTTTCGTTTCTGACAGTCCATGGCTCGTAGATTGCTAGTGGCCTATAGTGGACAGAACACGAAAAATAATGAAATTTTCGGGAATTTCTTTAAAAGAATGTATTTAATCAATCGTTCTAGAAATTAAATTCTTTTATTTAAGGATTGAAGTACAAAAAAATTTGTTTGCTAAGAAAATATTTATAAATTAAAAATGGAAGGACAATTGTCCTCGTCTCGGCAAAACGGCAGAGTTCTAGCTCGTTTTGCAATCATCTAAAATAAAAATAGAACAAAAATTTCTTACTTTTTAGGGACATAATTTGTTAATAAATCTGTCAAAATGACAAGTAACAAACAAAAAAATATTGTATATTTCAATCCTTAGATAAAAGAACAGCGTAGTTTCTAAAACAATTGATTAAATACAGTCTTTTAAAAAAAATGCTAAAAATTCCTTTTTTTTTTCGTGTTGTATTGTATCTTAAAATCCCTCCTTAAGTCAATGAATATGTCAAACGTACAGTTGTCGTCACACCGTGGATGGACCCCACTCCGTGGACACAGAGACGCTACTGCTATTACAGACTGTAAGTATCGTGTGTGGGCATTGCTTCGATCGACAGCCGCAAAATGCTGCATCAGAGGAATCCTGATTTCTTGGACGCCAAGCCCGAAAGCTCAGGAAAACCATGCTTGGAATCATGCATCATGCGTCCGAGGATATCACGAAGAGGAGACGGCAACGGTACATATTCCTTTTATATTATATTAATAAGTAAAACCGGGTGTAAATTAACAAAACTCAACAACGCGAAGATATATTGAAATACGTGTCGCTGACCGTGTCGCCATATAATATTTCCAATGGATGATTCCAAATTATTTTCAAAAGATCAGAATTTTAAACACATAACAGACGTGTAAGGTCTATAATTATCTTGATATAAGATTATTTTAGACGAAATAAATGAACACAATTAATCCTATGATTGGTTCAATAGATAATTTCAATTTGTGATGAATACAATCTAAAGCGTTGGTGCACAAATAACGCGGTGCGGTAAAACGACACGTTTTCTTTCTCTTCTTTCCCTTCTACAAGAATTTTGTACTATTCACGGCGATTCGAGTTTTAGCTTCAATCGGTATAACGCTATCTTTTTCCTGCATTGTATATGCAAATTTCATGTATCCATATGATGTACAAACATCGGGTCACTCTCGCAAGTCGTTTCTTTAATGAATATAACGATGGTGAAAAGAATAAAGGGATACGTGAACATAAATTTCTATTAGTAATTCTGCTTTTATCGCTATTTAAAAAACTTGATTGTTTTTGGGGGACAAAGGTATTTATATTTATATTATCTTCTAATTCGCGCTTAAAAGCATTTTACAAAACGTTTCGCACTAATTACCATTTATCTTTCATTTATCTTAAAAAAAGTTTTAAAATTAAAAATTTTAAAAGATTTTTGTTTTAAAAGATAACAGGTTGATAACAGTCCAGTAAACACCATGTAACAGTTGATGTTTACTACATACAATATTATATAACATTTATATTGTTGAGTAGGACATTATAATATTGATGTTACGTACATACGACGTTATATAACATATATTGTTGAATAGGAAATTATAATATTGACGTAACTGTTACTTGGTGTTTACTGGGGTGTTAAAAAAGTACGATTTTAATATTTTTCTTTCATTTACTGCATCGGCGATCAGGTCTGATTTTTCAATTTTTTTTCTACTTTTGGTCGGTTTATGCAGGAGTCACCTTAAATATCTTTTTATTGTAGGTGATAGATGTTTCACCCTTTTGTCTTGAATTTCTTTTAAAAGGTTATATGTTAATGTCTTGAGTGTTTTGCACTACACTGACAACTTTGCCGAACCTTATAGCAATGAGAAACTAAAATTGTATTTGGTAAAATATATCTCATAATTGTGTGTGTTCGCCCTCTAAACACCCTTTTTTAATGTAATAAACTAAATTCACGAAGCAAGAGAGGGAGGGAACTCATAAGTAAGCGCGAGATGCACAACTACCACATTTTTTTTGATTACCAAGTAGTTCAATTGAAATTCAGCTTCTACATTTTATCCAGTAACGTGACAGTTTGTGTAAATCCTGGTCATCATAGTTTTGAGCAACGAAGGTCAAATGAGCAAGTAGTTTAAGAAAAATGTAGAAATATTCTACGACGAGAAACCTCGCTGATAAAATAATGAGCTGCGCTCTGTCGATGAGGAATAAGCGACAAGTGATCTCATATGAACTTCCAATTTTTATGCCTTCCACGAGTTTAGTAATTAAGATAATTTACGAAATTCTTATTAACACGTTTGACTTTGTTGTAAATATTAAATTCTAATCTGTTATCCGCACACAATCTGTACTGCTTTTAACTTTCAATTTAAATTTCAACTATTTATTTCTGAAATAGAAATATCCTTTTAATCTTTCGTTTTCGAGTAGGACGAATGTTCGTAAAATTTTCATAACTGTCAGTTTTACGATTCGTCAATTTTGACATTTTTTCAGGAAATAATGAAATAGCCCGGTAAAAGCGTTTATCAATATTTCGCAGTGTTGACAATATTACGTGTGTGTGTGCGTGTAACAGAGAGAAAATACATTCGACTGACCGATGTACTCTCGTTTAAAAATGAGCGAAAATGTAACGAAAGCCTTACATTTCTGCAACACCGGGCGTACTGTTTACGCTAACAATCTTGAAAACACAGAGCACTTTACGGATGATTTTACTACGCATCCAGATTTTATTCGATATTCGCTCAATTAGCGCCGATAGCAGCGGATTCCATCGGCAACGGAGATTCGTCGACACTATCTAGCGCTTGAATTAAATTATCGGGCGCATCTGCTGTTATCCCGCTGCTGCAGCATATTGTTCTCCCCACCTATTCTTCTTCACTCCACTACAAATTACGCAGGTCAGATACAAATTGAGAGCACGATACAAATTAATTTAATACTTTTGTTTTAACGAGCGCATGCAGGCGTTGAAAAAGATAGCTCGATAATGAGAAATAAATAGTACGATTAACGTGTTTAATATTAAACTTAATATCATTCTCTCCCTCGATGTGCGAAGAGAAATAAATTCGTGGAGCTTTCTGAGGAAGTACTCTCGACCGACAGAAAATGATCTGACGGTCGTACGATCCCGTGAGATTGTCACTTATTAATAATTTCCCTCGCAAGGTTCTCGCATGTGTCGGACTACAATGAAACAGGCATACTTAAGGCCTAACGTGAAGCGTGTAAAAGTTCATTTGGAAACATCAAGCCTGTCTACCGACCAGACGCTAAATTGCGGCACAACGTGGATTGACCGCACAGAATCCCGAGATCCGACGATTGCTCACAGTGCCGCCCGGTCCGCTATTGTCACGACTAGCTCTTCTACGAGTTCTCTCTAATAAAGTTGCCTCCGGGTTGCGTGACTCCCCATTTCTCTGAAATAAGGTGCCACACATCCTGAGAACTCTTCGGTCCCATACCCCCCCGAGGACTTTCGCGGGAGACATGTTTGTAAAAGAGGGCATAAAGCTAAAATATTCATCGCAAGCAGATTCAAGTCGTGACTTTGCCTCGTCAGAACTTTGCACGTAATATTTTAAAATAATTTTTCCTCTGTCCTCTCCTCTCCCTCCCTCCCTGCCCCCCATCCCTCTCTCTCTCTCTCTCTCTGTTTCTCTCAATATATGAATAATTTCCTAATCTACTTGGATACACCTTTTATTATAAATTAACCAAAATATTATATAAATATTACTTGCTAATATTAAATTTTCTGCAAAGTAGTTTATACATCTAGTGACACATACGATATGGAAGCACTGTCACATATAATGGAGAAAGAAAGTGAAGCAGTGTAAAGAAATTTCTCGAGGGAGTGAACTAAATCTAGAGCATCCGAAGTGAATTGCCGCTTTCCAGTAAGAGGAGAATAGTTAAAAAATTATGTTATTACGAAAGAAAAATGCGAACCTCCTCGTTGCTGTATACTTTTCGTCGCCAGTCAAACTATACATCGAATGATAGTTTATTGAAACGACCTACACTGGCCAATGTTTTCATTATTATTATATTTAAAAAAATAATGTCAAGTTATGTATGTTGGCAGAATACCTGAGAAGGGTCCAAATCCCGGACCGAAACGTCGTTAGTTTTTTAAAATAAAAACATTGGCCAGTGCAGGTCGTTTCAATAAACTATCATTTGTTTTATATTGCTGGCGATAAATCCTTTTGTGCGAAACTATACATCTATACACATTTATTTCGTATCGCAAAAATATATACTTTACGTAAATACCACTCGACGATTTCCGTTTTATTCACGCAATGGATCGTCCTGTCATCCCCCGCGAGAAATTTATCGAATCCTCACTTATTGCTAGATAAAAAGTAACCGAGTGCTCACTTATTGGGAGACAAAAAGTAACTGAATAAATAAAATGAGAAACGTAATCTACGCGTTGTAAAGAGAGTTCGAGCTAATGTCTCGAACGTTTTCATTTCCAGTCACCGTTCCCCAGTCGCGTTACATTTCTCCGTAACGGATAAATATCGCGGTGGTGACCCCACGGGATGCGTGGCGATGCGTGGTTACAGGGAGAATCGGAGTGAGACGAGGCGAGGCAGGAAGGTGGTATTCACGGCGGTTTTCCCTGCGATTCTCTCGGATATTCGCGACCTCGCCGACATTGAGGTGTATTAAGACAGTATGTCGCGCGTCGTACCACCGTAATTTACAATATGCGAAAACAAACACGTGGGCGAGACCGCGCTAAAGGAAAGCGGCCCGGATAGAAAATTGCTACGTGAATTTCTCGTGTAAAGCGCGATGTACGCGCAGCGCGTTGGACTGAATTATTCATGCTGAGTAAAAAGTGTCGGCGAGTCGGCATCATCGCGCCGAGGAAACGTTGTAAATTATACTACAACGTCTCGCGTCGTTATCTCACTATAATTAAACGGGGCGATAGGAAAAAAAAAGTCAAAATCGCGGGTAATTAATAAAATACGTTGTAAAAACATAAATTACGCGCAAGGAGCGAAATTCAATTTAAGCTCCTCGACATGAAATCCCGATGATAAGAGGACGGGCCGAGGAATCGATGCGCGAAAATTTATTATGTCCCTTCGATAATAAAGTAAAAGAAATAACGATCGCAGTATGAGACGGGCGCGCAAAATTAACTGATACAATTAATGAGAACATGGCAATATGGTTATTTTAAAATACCAGACAACGCAAGCGCGCGCCATTTGCTCTCGCTAAAAATTACTTGGTTTTACAGCTGCAAACAACACGACTGAAGTATATAACTTTGAGCTGCTATATTGAGTCAATCGTCGATAATTTTAGAATTTCGCCTTCAGATTCAGAATTGGCAAACGAAAAATCTTCTAGATATGAAGTAGTAAGGAGAGAAAGAAGTGTTGGTTTTTTCATTCCGGGAGGTGTAACTATATGTTACACCATGCTTGAAAAGATTAATTAATTACCCATGTCTTTGAAAACACTCGAACTAACTACTCTGCATGTTTCCTTAAGTTACGTAAGCGCTATTTTAACCAATCTATGATTGCCTTATTTAAATAACTTAAATTGTGCTACGAAGAAACTTATAATATGCAATATTGCTTCCTCATAGAGGAAGCTTTGTTTCGATGCGAAAATTTTTTTGTTATCACACGATATTTCTCACAAAACTCTCAAGTGATCGAATGCAGGAACTCATTAAAAGCGTGGTTTACGATACACGTAATCACTATAACACGTAATGATTATGATACTTGGCCTATTTTTATCTACAGATTAGTATACTTTATTTGTGCGATAAAAATAACAGCACTTGTAAGATTTCTTCATCGTTTTGTGAAATTTGGCGTGGCTTTAAATTCAAAAATTAAAATATTTGGATAATTGCGATAGCTCTTTCGCAAAATGGAAAACGTATTTGTAATGTTTCAATAAAATTTCATACTTTTCGTGATAACATAAATATGCCCCGGAATCTAATCAAATTTATGTTGATTTATTTTATATAATCTTCGCTTATATAAAGTAAAACACAATACATTACAATATATTTGCGATACTTTATCCTTTACATTTCCCTATTGTCAATAATATTTCTTGCGAAAATATTATGTAAAAGATAAATGAAAGATAAATAGTAATTACTACAAAACGTTTTGTAAAATGCGTTTAAGCGGAAAATTAGAAGATAATATAGATGTTTGCTGTGACGTGTATGAGTGCCAGACACTTCTGTTTCACTGCAATAGTCACGCAAACTAGACACGCTAGCTTTTGTCAAGTTTATAAAATATCATTTTCGATATCAAGCTTCAGCAAGGATCGGAGGCAGATGTCGCGCTTTGCGCGTGATAAGATCGTCTTGATTACTGTGTTCTTGCAGATTATATTATGAATCCGCATTGGTACGAGTGCTCTACGTATGAAGAAGCGTATAAGAAGTCATTGGAGCATCCGGAAGAATTTTGGGGCGAGATTGCCGGCTGTATCGACTGGAGCAAGCCTTGGCACAAGGTCCTGGACAATTCCAACGAGCCGTTCACGAAATGGTATCTCAAAAAGAATCGTTAAAAGAACCGCATCGTGATTCTGGTCGCGTAATTCTTTCAAAACTGATCAATTTTTTATTCCCACAGTAACAAATTCTAAAAGAACAAGAAACTATTGCAGATAATCTTTCAGCTGACGTCATTCATTTCCGAGACTTTTCTTGCGAAACTCTACATCTTTCCATCGAAAATTACCTTTACCAGAAATTTTCTAGATTGAAGAATTTAACTTTGAATTCACGCGAAGTTATGTTTAAATAGATATTAAGAGCCAGAGCCACAGAGAGCTTTACCTTAAGGGAACAGCTACTATAATAGCAATTAATATAATAAGATCCCTCTAATATGCCTTGCGGGAATACTCGCGGCAAAAAGGATCGTAGCCCTTGCTTTTCCTTCACGCAGGTTTGTCGGCGGTGAACTGAACGCATGTTACAACGCGGTGGATCGGCACGTGCACGCAGGGTACGGGGAGAAGACAGCCCTCATCCACGACAGTCCCCAAACGTCATTAATACGCAAAGTGACGTACAACGAGCTGTTGGAAAAGACATCCGTGCTGGCGGGCGCGTTGGCGGATCTTGGTGTGCGCAAAGGGGACAGGGTGATTATATACATGCCGCTGATCCCCGAGACTATAATCGCGATTCTCGCCACTGCCAGACTCGGGGCGATTCACTCCGTGGTCTTTGGAGGTAACGACAAGGTGACGGTTATCACGGCCGTTACGTAAATTAAGTTTCACTGTTAAAGTGCCACGTGGATCTTTTTACACGGAGCGCACCAAAAAATAGAGTCAACAGAAAAACGCAGACGAATTGTAAAACTGACTGTACGATTAAAATTTACGTATTCATCTTTCTTGCATCTCTTATCCGTTTCTTCTATTTTAAGACCTTTTATCTTAAAAGAATTCGTTTTTACGATTAAGCAGTTGATCAACCGTGACTGGCGATGTGTTTTTAACACAGAAAATTTATTGCGAAAAATATTACCTTGGCCAGGGTGTGAACCTGCGCCTCCCTTCACTCTAGGGCGAGCGTCTCAACCAATTCGACCACCGAGGCATGTATAAATATGGAGGTCCAGGTCCAGGTTCAAACCCTGGCTGATGTAATATTTTTCGCAATAAATTTTCTGTGCTAAAAACACATCGCCAGTCATGGCCGATCAACTGCTTAATCATGGTCATTTATCTGCGTCAAATGATTCTTGATAAATTTGTTTTTACTTCGAAGACGGATACGCCAATTCTTCCAGGCTCTTTTAAATGTCAAGTCGCTTTGTTCATAATATAAGAGCCTGAGTCGCGTAATAAAATACCTACTTCTATTTTAAACAATAATCAATACGATTGTCAATACAATACGATTATACTTGTAAATATTCGTTTCAGGCTTCGCAGCGAACGAACTGGCGTCCAGAATAGACCATGCCGAGCCGAAGGTTATTATTGCGGCGAGTTGCGGTCTCGAACCGTCCAAAGTGATTAAGTATGTCTCTTTATCCGAGATATTTTGACAAAATTGCATTAAAAAAAGTAGCAGCTTACAGCTAAATTCCTAAAGAGTTCCCCAAGAGAAACGTTTGTGACATGTTGGATCACGGATATTAATATTTAATAGAAATGCTAATATTAAGTGACACAATTCCGTTCTCCGACAATTAATATTAATATAATTATTAAATCCCCCTTGAAATTCTTCTTAGCCAGCAAAGTGTGCACAGCATCGGCGCGGATCTCTTTTTTTCTGGTTGAATAATTTTGAAACGTGTATTTGAGAGAGCATAAATATAAGAATTGACTCCGAACAAGCCACAGTGCGAGCAACCAAATTCGCTATCACATATTCGACACTTCGCTCAATCTCCTCCTTACATTCCTCCTTTAATTCGCGTGACTCGACATGCAGGTATACTACAATGCTAAACGGCGCCATGGATATGATCGTTGCACCGAGGCCGAAGTGCATCGTATTTCAGAGAAGAAACGTGTGGGAGGCTCCGCTACTCGAGTCACAGCTCGACTGGGACGATCTCATGAAGCGATCGAAACCTCATCCGTGCGTAATGGTTGAAGCTAACGATCCACTGTATATATTGTACACGTCAGGAACCACAGGTGTGTCTTGAGATACGTACGCGGCTAAATCCAGGAAACGCCTCTGGAAATGAAGCGAGGAGTTCTCATCTCGTGTAATTTCCTTCCTTTCACTACCTACGCCTAGACAATCCCCTCATCGTTCCCTCGACACTCTCTCTCTCTCTCTCTGTCGTCCCTTTACGTCTTTGTAATGCGTTATCTCTCTTTGAACGAACCAAAATGATGCTCCTGTTACGCGATCACGAGAATTGTTATGACACTAGGGCAGCCGAAGGGGATTATAAGACCGATCGGCGGCCACTTGGCGACACTCTGCTGGACCATGAAGACGGTTTATGGAATGAATAAGAACTCCATTTGGTGGGTGGCCTCCGACATGGGATGGGTCGTCGGGCATTCCTACATTTGCTACGGCCCTCTCGTCTACGGCGCGACGAGCGTCATGTACGAAGGGAAACCCGATAGAACGCCGGATGCTAGTCAATACTTCAGGTTTTAAACACTTTTTAATTCATTGATTAAAACACTATCGGGAAACGAGGGAAGCAGTTCTCTGGTAGACGAATTTCTCTTATCCGAAATAAAAGTTTTTGTCAGGTTCTGTCTCGGAAAACAGAAATGCGCGGCTTAAGAGGTCTGCAAATATTTTGCTTTGTCAACGACGAAAGATCAGCTCTGAGAAAAACCGAGGAAGTCATAATAATAGCATTCGCCGATTCTTTTCGAAGTCGCATTGTTTTCTCTTTCGAGTTATGATCGTTCGAGAAGTCCATGTTTCCTCAGCGAGTCTTTCGCAGTTTGTACGCAAATGCACAATACTCGCGCGCGTCTCACTTATTTCATTTTTACTACTTTAGTGGATCGTTCTATTTTCACTATATCACGCTATCTCTACCGTGGATAAATGTAATTGAGAATTTCTTTATGAACTAATTGATTTTAAGCGAGTCCTCTCTTTTTTTCCCCCCAGAATCATCGAACAACATGGCGTAAACGCGTTGTTTTGCGTGCCCACTGCTCTGCGAGTTATAAGACGAGTGGATCCGGAAACGCTATTAGGAAGAAAGTTTTCGTTAAAATCGTAAGTTTCAAAGCGATCCACTAATTGCCCCCCCGCCCCCCGAGGGGGGGTCGTCTCGAGAGAGAGAGAAGCTTTTTCTCATAAATAAACAAATTCCCAACAGCCCGAAAAGACGAACAAGTTTTGCTTTCAGCTTAAAAACGATATTCGTGGCCGGTGAGTTTTGCGACTACGAAACGAAGGCTTGGGCCGAGAAGGCGTTCAAAGTGCCGATCTTGAACAACTGGTGGCAATCGGAGACTGGACATCCCATCACGGCGCTGTGCTTGGGATACGGTCACCACGCGAATTTGCCCAAGTTCAGCACGGGGCTCTCCATACCCGGTTACGACAGTGAGTCCCCTCGATCGTTCGTTTCCCTCGGCTCCATTTTTTCTTCTTCTTTTTTGTTTTATTATAATCCTACCCTTGATCATCTCCCCGTCTAAATAATTTCGCTTCGTATAATAAACTCTCCGTTCGTCCCTGTGCTAAATCACTTTGTGAATTCATCTCATCGACAGTACGCATCCTGCGCGAGGACGGGAGCAAAGCGTCGCCGCACGAACTCGGACGTATCGCGATAAAGTTACCGCTGCCACCTGGATGCATGTCGACCCTTTATCAGGCATCCGAGAGGTTCAAGCAAGTATACTTCTCGACATTCCCGGTAAGTAAATACACGGCAGGTGCTAATTACGCTTAACGATGCCGCGGAACGAACACATGTTTCGCACGGGATAGAAACGGGATAGAAACGGGGTTGTGTCGCTTGGCCGAAGAAACATTTGGATAACAAATTTTCAAGGTGAAAGACTCCGAAAAAAACCCCCGTGATTCGGAAAACCTCTTTCTGCTCTGAAAAGCCTCTCCCCGTCTTGAAAAGTTTTCTTTAACTGATTGTGAGTAAGACAGCTCTGCTGTCAAAACATTTGGATAACAAATTTTCAAGGTAAAAGACTCCAAAAAAATCCCCGTGATTCGGAAAATCTCTTTCTGCTCTGAAAAGCCTCTCCCCGTCTTGAAAAGTTTTCTTTAACTGATTGCGAGTAAGACAGCCCTGCTCTGTACACATAATCCTACTTCTTTTTAGACCCTACACCCCTATTTCCCCTTAAGACTCAGCCCGCGAGAACCTTTCGCTTGAAACCCTAAAGCTGTCTACGATTTGCACATTTCGGCCGATTTTCGCGAGTCACCGCCTATTACCTCCTACTCGAGTCATCTGACTAAAGCTATCGGTGCCGAGGATATTTCCGGCCAAGAGAAGAAACCCCCGGAAGATCCATTGTTGAAATCGTTACGGCATCATTGAACACCCGGTTTTGTTTCGATAGCGGGATGAGATACCGATGCTCTTGCAGGGTTACTACGACACGATGGACGCGGGGTACATCGACGAGTTCGGCTACGTTTACGTCACGGCGAGGGACGATGACATTATCAACGTGGCCGGCCATAGAATATCCACGGCTGCGTTGGAGGATATTATTTTAGCTCATGACGACGTGGTGGACGCGGCGGTCGTCGGGGTGCCCGATCACACGAAGGGCGAGGTGCCGCTGTGCCTTTACGTCAGACGAGAAGGTATCGCGGAAGAAGCGCTTATCATCTTTAATGTCGGCGTCCAGCAACAGCTTTTCCGCCGCGAATTGTAAATCTCAGTACAACTCAATATTAAGGGGGCGATTTCAACCAAACGCCGATTAACTTGTGAAATAATATCCGGATCATTTTCTCTAGGATATTCATTTCTTGTTCGTGGTATTTCGTGTTGTTTGACACGTGGAAAGGAGAATTAGATTAAGAATAATGAGTTACATGCATGTTAGAAATTGTACTGCGGGCGATTCTGCACGGAAAGAATTTGCTCTTAAAATTTCGAGGAACTTTGTGAGAGTTTGTTGAAATTTTACCATACATCTCACTAGTAATTATACTTTGTATACATAATTAATTGGTAAGGATGGGAAGTAACTCGTTACTTGTGACGAAGCTACCCCATACAGCACCAAAGCTTTCAGAAACATTTCAGAAACATTGCAACATTGCAATAATGTTTTCTGAAATGTTTCTGGAAGCTTTGGTGCTGTATGGGACAGTTACAGTTACTTTTTTTTTAGTAACTCTAACTTAACTTCGTTACTTTCTCTACGTCTGTAACTTAACTCAGCTACATTCAACTATTATTTAACAGTTACTTTATATATTTTTTGAACCTCCACAGATCGCACTAAGCTTTGCACAAGCGCATAAACGCCTTTACCGACACTTAATAATTTAAATGCAGACTTAACAGTTTTACTTTCATCGCAAGTAAATAACTGCAAAGTAACGATTCGTTTCTTTTCGAGTAACCGTAACTGTAACGCGTTACTTTTCAGAATTGCTAACTTGTAACTGTAACTAGTTACATTTCCAGCGAAAAAACTGTAGCTGCAACCAGATACTTTTATAAAGTAGCTTTCCCAACCCTGTTAATTAGTTGATAACTAATATGCCTACATATGACAATTCAAAAATATTAATTTAGCCACAAGGAGCGGAAACGATTGCGATTTAATTGCAGCTTCTTGCGCTCCGATCTTTTTCAACGAGTTAACGAGAATCCAATATAATTGCGAAATAATCGCGGCTGAATCTGATAAGGGTATCCTTCTTTTAGACGCGACGAGCAACGAGGAGGAGATCAACCAAGAGCTGGTCGCGCGGGTGCGGAACATGATCGGGCCGATCGCCTCCTTTCGCGTCGCCGCCGCCATTACCGCGCTACCCAAAACGCGCTCGGGGAAGATCGTCCGTAAATCGATCGCCACTTTGGCGCGGTCGAAGCAAGTCAAGGTACGAGTTAAACTCTCGATCAAATGCCGATCGACGGGAGAACAAATTGGACCGTTCCGAGCGCGAGTCGTTATCCGCCCGCGAGCGGAAGTGACGGGCGCACGAGTATCAACCCTCCGGGACGTTACGGGTTGCAAAATTTAGAAACAGTAAAGAGAATTGCTAGCCGACATCAGGCCGGCGGATGGTTTATTCGCTTGATTCCTAGATTTTAAAAAGATCCGAACGATCTACCGGGCTCTCTGTAATATTTACAGTAAACGCCGATAAACGAACAGTAACAGAACATCGATGTGACAATCTCCTCTGCTCAACAATGTAGAGGAACCGCCTCTATCATGAGATAGGTCTCTAATGTGAGACGGCAGGTTTTCAACGTCCACATTCAATCGCACGTCTCTCCTCGCAACGATTACACGATCTAACGAGGAGTCTTCCGCTAAACAGACCTCGCTCCAAAGGCTACTCATGGTGGAATCGTCCGATGAGCTGCCTATTAATTTAACAGAAACCTCGCTATCCCATATTAGGATCCTACCCTAATAGGGGACTCTTCTGTAACAGTAAACGAAGCATGTGTTACATTTACATTGTTGAGCGCTGAACTTGTAACATCGGTGTCGTTCAACTTCCCCAAGGAGAAGTGAAAAATCAAGATGACGTCGATTTCGTGTTACATCGACCAAAATATGACACAAATTTGGCCAATGTGACATCAAATCGACAAATTTGTCATATTTTGGTCAATTTGACACCAACTCGACATCATCTTGGCTTTTCGTTTCTCCTTGGGTTGGTAGTCGGCGTTTAACGGGCTATTGAACAGTCGAAAAGTAAGAAATAACTCGGCCGCGAAAGGATTAATTACAGTAGCGCGATATTTCGAGAGAGAGAGAGAGAGAGAGAGACAGGTCTCTCGCAGAGTTCATGCAAAAGCGAAAGAGGAAACTCACCCCTCGCGCCGTTCCTCCGCGACCGTCGTCGCCGGTCTCTAGCCACGGGCCTCTTTCAGATTCCAAGTACGATCGAGGATCCAACGGTGTACCGCGAGATCAAGGAGGCGCTCCAGAAGCTCGGCTACGCGAAACTGGCCCCGGATCCCCAATGACCGCGCCTCGCGCGAACGACTCAGCCACGCGCTAGAGGAGAACACGGGGGAACGAAAAAAATAAGAGGAGAACAGACAGCTTCCCGGAAACCGAGGGACGCGACTTGACAATGGCGCCCGCGACTCGGACGCAGGCGGGACGAAAGAGCGAAGGACGGCGGGACATCCACGGTCCCTCTACTTACGTTCCCCGGCATTCTTCCTGCACTCGAAGCGAGACCGGGCGCGTCTTCTTCAGGGCGGAACAGGGACCCCGCTCGAGCGACTTTTCCGCGCGGGAAGATGCGAGTGGAACGAAACGTCCGCTTGAAACAAGTGCGGGGGGGGAGGGAAGCGCGCGCGGCAAAAGAAGGCACTAGGCCTAGCGCCCTGAAGTTGCCCGCGGTCGGCGATTGTTTTGGCGGCAGGGAAGCGAGGTGTACGAAAATGAAATTAAACACCGTACGAAAGACAAAGCTCGCTTCCCGTTGAACTCGGCACAGGCGTTCGTCCCGCGAGGAGCTGCAATGCCACGCGAATGTAGAAAGGATAAATGTATAAAGACAAAGGCCGACGGCGGAAAACGATCCGTGAACGCTGTCTCTAGAAACAAACAAAACTCGAGTCGTGAAAGTCTCTCGTGTACGACTCGAGTTTTTCTCCGCCTTGTGGAAAAGTAAAATGTTCTCTCTCAAGGCAGGAAGAGTCGCGAAGCGTACGTCGAAGTTCGCGCGTTCCCTCTTCTTTTTTTTTCTCCTCCGTCGTCCGTTCGTATCACGCGAACGATCGCGGCGCGCTTCGAGCGAGTTTTAGGGCGATAGACTGCCATGGCGCGGGGCGCATTTGTTGCGCCTTGAACATTTGCAAGTCCCCCGAAACATGTGCAACATTCAGATTTATTCCATCTGCCTCTGACTTGAATATACATATATATATTGTATATATATATATTCTCGAGGCTCGAATATATAATATTTTAACACGATAGGAGATCCGTCATACTGCAGGGATGCACGGTGACGCGCATCCACGTTCCCATTAAAATTATCAGGGCACACTTTTTTGCAAATTTGTTTTTAATGACAATATAATAAGAAACAGTATAATAATAATTGTAATATTAATTTTATAATTATAAATTGTTGTGTAACACTATTTTGTTGATTTATTCAATAAATTTCTTTTTCCAACTCTTACCACCACTTTAATAATAATTATTCAATAATAATTATAATATTAATCATATATTTCCTTAATGTTAATTCCACAATCGATATCGATCGCTGCCTCCGCTTCCATGTGTCGCATCTCAGAAGAATAAAAATATCGTGTTTTTTCTTGTTTTATTATCAAGGAGACACGGTTAATTATTTGATCATTATCCGTTTTTTATAATTATTCCAATGCAAGTGCCATCATTCAGCTTATCTAATAAAAGGAACACACGCTCTTGAGTTTTCTTCTTTTTTTCCCCCCCTTTCGATTGTGTATGTCTCCTCATCTATATAGTCAAATCTATTTGCTCTTGTATCAGGCTATAAATATTTTTTTTCCCGTCTCCCCGCTCTGCCCCCCCCCGTCCCACCCCCCACCCCGTTACCCGTTGGCGTCGTAACACGTGGACGCACGTATTGTTTGTATAGCTCTGCGGTACATAGGTGTGAGTTGTGTTATATGTTACATTATTACTAATTCGCCCGAATTTCATCATGCCCGTTCGGTTTGCTTAATATCTCGTGTGCTCGCCTTGCATCGTCAAATATTTGTCACATTGAAATAATGATCAATTTTTTTTTTATTATTAATCTATCGTAACATTTAAGCAAGTTTTTCTTTCCTTTACTCGACGACTTTCAGCACCTTGCCAATTGCGATAGTTTTATCTGAAATCATACAAGCGTACACATTTACATGAACATTATCGCAGTCGCGGAGCAAACAACGGGAGGTGGAGGGAGGGAATCGGAGGCGAGGGGAGGAAGAGATGCGACGTCGCCGTACTACTCACTTTCATCCCTAAGAGTGAAGCGGCCCATTTGTTGGAACAACTTGAATCTTTCGAGACATATAACTCCCGCGCACTCGATTCTCATTATAGCCACCTGGTCCTGTTTCACGAACCTTGGCCTCGTCTTACTTTTATCGCCCGTCTTCTTGTCCACCAGACAGATCAGCGCCTTCACCGTGACTTCCTCCGCCGCGCAATGGATGTGCATGACCGCGCTGTATCCCGCGCAAATGATACTCTTGTGTTCCAGAATCACCACCTGCGCGTCGAAGACCTTGCCGGTCTTAATAGGATTGTTGCTGTCGCACAGGACAAATCCGGGACTGACATCTTCCTCTTCGATGCCTTTCAGCTTGATCTTGACATTTTCCCCAGGCCCAACAGACGTCACCTCTTCGTCGTCCGACCACAGCTGGTCCACCGTTACTGCCGTCTACGTATTTAAATTGAAACACTCTCACTAATCCATTTCGTTTGCACGACAAAATATGAAAGCCTTAAAAGTGTCATGCGATCACGAAAATGTTGCAATTCTTCGGTATTAGACTCGGCGCGAGAAATCATCTCTACCCGTTAAATGAAGTTGAAAGTTATGATCTTGAAGCAAAATTTTTCTTGCTTTACAATCGTCTCCTTAAGAGACTTTGCCCTCCAAATTTCAGAAAGGAACTCAAGAGAAGGCAACGAACATTTTGCGCCAATGCAAATTATGAATTAATTTCAGAACCAAAGAATATATACGTACCCTATTTGGCATAACGAGCAACGACTGTCCTTTTTTGGCCTCTCCCGCTTCGACCTTGCCCATAACTACTGTCCCCATGTCTTTGTATTTGTCGACGATCGGCATGATAAAAGGTCCATTGCTCTTACGATTGAGCGAGGGTAGCGAATCGATAAAAGGTATGAATGGTGGGCCGCTGTACCAATTACAGAGATGTTCGGGGATCGGATCCTTTAATCCGATACCGAGCTGACCAGAAACCGGCATGAACGTAAGATCTTTCGCAGGATTGAATCCTAATTTACGAAGGTATGGCAGTATCTTATCCCTGAAAGACACACGGTTTTCTATTCGTGTGAATCGATAGAAATGCAATATTTTCATCGGTTATCACCAGCAAAAGAAAATGTATACTTTAGGAATAAAAGGAATCTTAATAGTTTCAGTAACTGTTCTCTAATAGCTGTTCAATTTCCAATTAATTTCTCGAATAAAATCACTCTACGTTTTCTATCTCTAAGTCTCGCGCGCACTCGATGCATACCTGCATTCATTGTATCGGCCTTCGTCCCACTCGACAGTAGGATCGTCCATCTTATTCACTAATACAACCAAATGCTTGACACCCGCGGTTTTAGCGAGCATAGCGTGCTCTCTCGTTTGACCCCCTCTGTCAAAGCCCGTCTCGAATTCGCCTTTCCTCGCGGAGATAACGAGCACCGCTAGGTCGGCTTGCGCCGCGCCGCCAATCATATTCGGTACGAAGCTTTTATGGCCGGGTGCGTCTAATATTGTAAAGTGCTTTCGTTCTGTCTCGAAGTAGGCCCTGCCTACTTCCACAGTTTTCCCCTTTTCCCTCTCTTCTTGATTTGTGTCCAGCGCCCAACTTAAGTACCATGTTTCTCGACTTCTCTCTTTTGCCTCCCGCTCGTATTTCTCTAAGGTACGTTTGTCAACCATTCCCGTGAGTGCCATGATCTGGCCGCCGATAGTTGATTTCCCAGCGTCTGCAAAACGCCAGATATAACGCCGTCCGACAATCGATCGCACAAAAGGTGCAATCGTGGCGACTCTCCCGCCCGCCAACTTTTCCAGCGCAACTTGTATATTTCATTTATGCTCCTCAGAAATTTATTACTCACCCACATGCCCTATGAAAACAACATTAACGTGTTCCTTTTTGCTTTTAGTGTCCTCTGCTACTTTGACAGGTTTCTTTTTGGGTACTTTAACAACCAGTTCCTCGTCCTCGTCATTGTCGGCCTGAAAACAAACGGGATATAACGATAGAATGAAAAGCCCGTCGGAGGTCGATGTAAATGCAACTTGTCTGCACGATAAAAGCGCACGCTGCTGCGGAAGAAAGGTACGCGCTGAAACATCCGGGCAAGTTTATACTCACTTCCTCGTTTTCCGGAGTAAGTAGAGGATCCCCATCAACCGCCGCTTCTTCCCAGGAATCTGCAGGTTGGTGCTCTGGACTGGTATTTAGTTGGTCATTGACGTTCGGCGGTGGAGCCCCTCCCCCAGCAGGAGGTTCCTCAACTCGACTGCCAATTGGGTCTGACAGAACAACGGGAGTGGAATTTCCTACAAAAAGAAAACGCACATAAGTTAAGGCGCATACCGAGATAGAGAATTCTCGACAAAGATAAGAACAGATTGGAAAGGAACTCGATTAGATAATGACATGCACGTCAGTCGTCGCTTTACATGAGTCGCGTTTTATCTCAGTAAGTTGTGTACCTTAAACCTTGTGATTTATTCTTAAAAGTTATTTGATTTACTGATTAATTCGTCGACTTCGTCGTTTCCTTCGTGTCAAACGTTTACGATTTCTTACGTAAAACCGAGTTGAGGCCGAATCTCTTTAAATCACAAGAATTGCAAGCGCAATACAAAAGTCCACGTTGAGCCGCAGCCTTTTTCCGGCGCAAGGCTACAGAGATATCGATTCGGTGCGCATCCTATCAATGTTGTACGTCGGCGCTTTCCTAGAACATCCGCTCAAACCCCGGCACGGTATTCAACAAACTGTATACCGAAAACAAACGCTTATCACATGGAGACGTGCAGCGAGACGCCGCGTCCTTACGTCGAAGGTTGTCAGCTTTTAATCGAAAAGCCAGCGATCATTCGCCGAGGCCTGTCGCACGACGCTCGGATGAACGGAGGCTCGTTAAACAGAAACAATCGCAATTGAACATCCAACGACTCGGCGCGCGACAATTCCTTCCGGCGCGTTCGGCCTCTCTCGAATTACGGCTCTTCGCTCACCAGGTACCGCGTCAATCCGAATTCAACAATCGCGCGCCGAACGGATCGCACACCACGGCGAGGTAACGTTAACGCAGGCCAGCGGCCGTGGACCGACGTGGAGTCGGAACGGAGGGTCGTCTCACGTGTACGCGAGAGACCATATGGTACCCGAGAGACGGCGACGTCCGAACGCGGTGGAGGACACTCCGCGGGCCCCGAGGTGCGCGGGGCGACGCGCGAGACACGTCCACCGCCACGCGGTCCCGCGGAGAGACCTGCGGGGCGGGAGGGGGGCGAGTGGCGCAACGACGAAGGGGATTGTAGTCGTGGCGAGGGGGCGGCCGCGTGCGTG
>NW_011967186.1:607221-613854 GCF_000949405.1 Vollenhovia emeryi
TGCGGCGGCGGTGGCGGCCGCTGCCGCCGCGGCCGCGGCCGCGGCGACATCGCAGGGGCTGCTGTCGGCCGTCGTGGCCGCGGCGACGTTGCTCTGTGGCGACGAGCTGATGCAGAAGGAAGGCACGAATTCCGCGGCGTTGACATTCAGGGTGGAGAACTTGCTCTCGATGGACTTGTCCTGCGACGTAGGCGGGCCGACGATGTCGCCGTTCGTGTCCGCCTGCTGCTCCCACGAGTCTGGTGCTATGCTGTTCGCCATATTAATCAGTTGTTTCAGCGCGCACACAGCCGGCCCGCTAGGCTAAACGGATAATACGATTCTCGCGACGAAGGGGGTGGGAGAGCGAGCGAGCGAGCGAACGCGCGCGCAAGAGAGAGAGAGAGAGAGGAGACACGGAGAGAGAGAGGGAGACTGGGACACGAGGAGTCGCACACGCCGCAACGGACCGCCGCGCGTTCCGGACACGATCCGATGATCCGCCGGGGGTTACCGGGCTCGGGACGGGTCTTAAAAAAATAGTTATTTTCTTCCAGCACACGTCTTCGCGTATACACACACACACACACCCCCCGCGTACACACGCGTACGATCGCTATTCCGCGTGCGTGCGTGCGTGCGTTCCCCGTGGTCTGCTTGGTCTGCTTCGTTGCTGCTGCTGGCTGCTGGTGCTGCTGGTGGTGGTGGCGCTGCTGCCACACCGCCGCACTTGGACCGGAAGTACCGGGGGTCGCGAGCGCCATCATGGGGCCGCACGGCGGAACACGCGGACACGCGGTTATCACGGACCAATCGCCGGCGAGCGCGCTGGACAAAAACTGCCCCCGCTCTAGTTACCGACGCCGCCAATCGGAAGGACGATCGTCAGGACGGCGGCAAAAGTACAAATGTTTGAAAGAGACAGATGGTCGAACGTTGGCCGCATTACAGTGGAGAAAACTGCAAGGCGAGCGCTTGCGCCGATTGGATTGTTCTTTAAACATCTAGAAGAATAGTTGTATCACAGCACAGATCTGAAAGTACGACCCGATCAGCGCGAAGCGCTCACTGAGCTACTTTCTCCGCTGAACGCGTCCGTTGTATAAAGGCCTGTGTCCACGACGCTAGGACTTGGTCCAAATTCTAGTTTCGAGAAATATGTAGCCAATCAAGTTGCAGCTATTCCATAAAAGCTGCGAGTCGATTCGCTACACACTTCTCGGGATTAGAATTTGGACTAAGTTCCGGGAAACATGTGGCCAGCCAATGTGCAGCTTTTATGGAATAGCTGCTAGTTGATTGGCTGCACATTTCTCGGAACTAGAACTTGAACCTAGGCATCGTGGACACAAGCCTTTGCGGAAAAGCTGCACGCTGATTGCCCACACATTTGTCGGAACTAGAACTTTGACACAGTTCTCGAGGCCTGTGTCTACGATGCTAGAACTTGGTCCAAGTTCTAGTTCCGAGAAATGTGTAACCAATCAACTAGCAGTTTTAGGTCCCAGTCTACAATAGGCGATTTAAACCCTAAGCTCCAAGAAATTGACCAATCACAATAAAAGATGAGGAGAATACTCGACCGTGATTGGTCAGTTTCTTAGGGCTTAGGACTTAAATCATCTATCGTAGACTGGGATTTAGAGACAACGCGCATTTGTATTTTACTTACGTATTTGTAATTGGAGATTGTTGTAGAAGTCTGGTGTTTATTAAAAATTCGATCCCTAATTAGGGATATGGAGAATAATCGGTCATTCTTGCTGCCACATACTTAAATGCAAAATGATTGAGTTTATATTTATATAATATTACATATATTTATATAATTGATTCCGTAGAACATAGTTTTCGTTAACTTGAACGAATAGTGATCCTTGCTCTTAAACGCACAGTATTTCAAATCCTCGTCCATATATTATACAAACGTAAAACGCGATGCCCACGCAGTCAGGCATTCTGTTAATCACATTAACACTTGCATGAATAGTATGACAAGATGACATAATTACAATTATAGCTAACAAATTTTTAAACTTACCTAAAGGGTCTCAAGTCATACAAGCTCATGCCTTGCACGTCCGCAACAGATGTAAATGCCTGACCGCGTTGATGACAACTTATAACGTTATCCTCATATGCATAATCGTAGACAATCACTTTTTGATCAGCCCCCACGCTATATATTGTATAATTCTCACAAAACTCCACACCTGTTGGTATCGAACACTTTGATAAATTTTTACGAGACTTGCGGAACATGCAATATACATACATATGTACATTGTTTAGCTTAAGAGAAATTAACTGACCGACGATTTTTGCGGAATGTGCGGACGCTGTGCTCCATTTGGATAATATTTCAGCTGACAATTGATTATCTTCCGAAGTGCAAATCTTAAAACAGATGACACTTAGAAGATTATCGTCACCACCAGTGGCCAAGAGGTACTCGTCCTCGTCTAAATCTCCGTTCTCAATTAAATCAAAGCAATTGATTCCCGACTGATGCAGGCTAAACACTGCGACAGGGATATCGCTGAAGTCTAGGATTCTCTCGTTTCCAAAATATGCATCCTTGTATATTTTCTCGATAATTTTGGCAAAATCGAAAAAACGCAACTGCCCGTCGGTGCTCATAGTTAACACAATTTTGGATTTCTGTGATAATACACTTATCTTCAAAATGCAACGATCTACGTATTTGGTGGATACTTTCAAATATAAGTTGTTAGTTATGGTATCATACACAAACAGTCTGTAGGAGAAAAAGAGGACAGTATTATATTTCACATCTCTGTTAAGCGCATAGCACACTCGATGAACTAAACAGTTGAATTACCTTAAATATCCATCTGCACAGGCGATAAAGAGTAACACGTATCTTGACACATGAATAAACTGGTAAGCAAAAATATCCATGTAACGTGTTTCTGGTTCTGCGATAAAAGATTGCACGGTTTCTTGCCATGGTTTTTTACAACATTTTTGTTCATAGAGCATATGAGAATTCAGGTCAGAGCAAAATACACCGTTGTCTCGGAAAGTTATCCCCCAAACCTTCAATTGTGCTCTCCCTCCGCCAGAAAAGATTAGATAGTTAAAAGAGCAATGCCTTGAATACATGGGAAAGCCACTTATGCATTTTATGCCTGAAATATGGCCATTGAAGATTCCTAAAGTTTTAAAAGTGCGCCGAGCGAAGTTTCGACTCCCGACTCCCGAAATTTCGCTGATACGAAGAGCGCCGTCCTCGCCACCAGTTACAAGGATATCTCTGTCCTTATCTTCAGCACTGTGTAAACGCCGTGGAATATAATGCAAGCAACATATTTCCTTTGGGTGAAAGCCATTCTAGATTATAAAAAAAAAAACACAAATGTAGAATTGAATGGTTTTCTTCTCAAGAATAATGTTACGTACCTGCAAACTCCTGTGATAAATTTTTGCAGGAAAGAGAAAAGAAGATAAATCGCATACATGAATCTCTTTATCTTTCACATACGCAAAGCTTGCTTTTGTAAGCGATATTATATAGTCCCACGATCTGTGACCACCACCGCAAGGAATTTGTACGACTATGTTCTCATTCAACATATTATATATTATAAATTCCATCTAAAAATATTATCAGGAAAATTTCTTTCTATTATATGTGTACACACATATGCACGGTGTTTCATCACGAAATGTTGCCAGCCTAATCGAACGATCATTCTAGGCAAAATAATTGTATATATAATTTACATTATACCTCTTTAAAGCCAAATATAAAAAGAATGTCGTCGTCTTCCGACTTGTTTGTTAATTCGTTTCCATTTAACATGCCACTGATCCAGTTTATTGGCATCTTCTTTTTATATTGCAGCAACAAAGGCTTTGCGTCCTCTGCGCGCATTTGATAAAATCTCAACATCCCGTCGCGCCCACACGTTATTAAATTTTTCTGAGATACATGGAACGATTGGACTCCCATTTTACCATGGACTCTATAAAGTGTTTGAACAGGCTTCTTAATTCCAATTGTTACATTGGAATCAAAACGATTACTGTCCAGCTTGTATATATAAATATTTCCAACTCTGTCACCACATATTAATATCGACATGGGAGCGTAGACTATAGCTGCAGTCAACCAGCGTTCGCGACTGGATGGCAATATACATTCTGTGATCACTTTAATGTCATCTGTACAAAACCCTAATGTTAAATACGTTCTAAAACACATTACGATATGGTTGCACAAGTAATTACGCACTATTCTCTGTCAGCCAGAATAATTTCAGAAGACCATTTGCTCCACATGCTATCAATTCATTGTCGCTCAACCAATGTAAAGAAAGGATTTGCGAATTCATTATTTTGTCTTCCTTACACTGTCGTAAAGTCCTAAAGTTATCTAAAAATATATTATAAATCATTTGACTTTTATAAAAAAGATATTTATAAAAATCCGTCCACGTTAATATTAAGATTTTTATTGCAAAGAAAAAACATTCTTACGTTCGTATACTGTTACGTAGCCTTCTCTAGACGCAAGGGCAACCATGTTGCGATTTGGAGAGACTTGCATAAAGTAATAGCCATTCTTCGTTAAGTATACAGCACTTACAAACACCATTTCTTTGTCGTAATACAGTAGATTTCCCAATTCGGTAAAAACTAACATTGCACCATCGTGCAGATAGGAAATGTACTTAGAACAGTTGCGCGTATTGTTGCCAGACGGCAAAATTGTCTCTGGGCTTTCGCAGTTTATAAACGATTGCACACACACGGATCCATCACTTCCGCCCACATATATCTCCGTATTGTCTTCAGATACGTCAATGCTCCATAGGGATGCTTTATAGCAGGCTTTGTGAATTAAGTGCCCTGAGAGCGACCACGTGCACACAAGCGAATCCTGAAGCAGTGGAAAATTTTAAAAGACATCCGCGTAAAAGTAACTTGTGACATTCATACGTAATTTAAATCTCACTTCTCCTATCGTCAAAACAACGTCGTTTCTAATTAAAGCTTTCCAAACTCTAGCTGTATGCAGGAACAGTGCTTTTGTCGGCACTATTTTTACTGTCTGCCAGTTTATGTTATTGCTCTCGGTATTTTCCTCATCTGTCACCTCCCAGAGTCTGACACTTCTATCGTCCGACGTGGAGCAAATAAATCGCGAGCGCAGATCGCAAACAACAGAGAAAACGACACCCTACGATAAGTTTACGTGATAAAAGTTTTATCTGAAAATTTTGAGCCTTCCTTCCAACAATAAATACAACTGCCGAACCTTGTGCCCTGTTAAACGATGCAAAACTGGCATACTTGTATTATTGTCACAATATCCTTTATCTATTTTCCATATTAAAATTTCTTGAAATGCCGTTCCACTGAAAATGACCAAGTCCTCTTGACAGGTTCCCGATATAGAACCGCCATAGCTTAAATATTAATTAAGGACATTATCACTTCAATATTGCTCGTCTACGTAAGACGTTCTCGAATCAATGAAAATCGCAAAAGGATACAGAATGCATTTCTCTTCGCAACGTATAACTCGAGAAGTTTTTTCAAGTACATCATATATGGACACATAATTGTGGGCAAATAAAATCGCCAATTGAGTTTGTTTCTTAAACGGTATCCACTTTGCAGCAATTATCCAGTCATTGAACTGATCGGTACCTAGCTTGCGAAGAAGACTATACACAAACAAACAAGATATTTCGATATTTGTTTAACAAAATATTATAGTACATCGAACACAGAACGTTTCAAACTGTGCTAGTATGTTCTGTAAGTAAAAATAAAAATGTCACACATACATAGATCGACAGCCGTTACAGATCTACGTTTGTGTAACAGCTTTTCTTATTTTCATTCATAGAGCATTTTAGCTTTGGGATAGAGGAAAGTCCTCTGTTACGAGACAACAGGTTTTCGACACCCAAATTCAATCACAAATTCTTTTTTGCAACGATTACCTACACAATCTAACGATGAATTTTCCACTAAGCAGATTTCGCTCCAGGGGCAATAAATTCACGGTGGACTCGACTGACGATTAATTTAACAGAAACTCCGCAATCCCATATTAGCGACCGATCTCATAACAGGGGACTTTCCGCCATACTTCTGTTGTATTTAAGTACAATTGATATACCTCTTATTGTTGCTAAAGCCACACCGGTCGCACCAGCATTCGCCAATTGCGCAGATGCACAGAGACTTGGCGCCAAACACAGCCAATTTACTATCGACATGCCTTTCAGAATATTCGTCCGCTACAATGCCGTGTATATTATTCGGATACAGACAGTTGACGTTATCCTTCATTTGGCCATGCCTATATAAGTAGAGCATGGGGCCCATACCTGCCGCATTAAATAAGAGTTTTACAAAGCTGAGGAGACTCACAATCGACTTAAGTTTAGCAAATTCGCCCCGCGAGGCGTTACCAGCCCTCGTAGACTTCTGTTAACCCTTTCGAGACTGCGGGTACACATGTGTACCACCAATCAGTAAAAAAAACCGTCTTGAAAGGGTTAATCTCTGGCAACATTACTTATACAATATTGTACAATGTTTGTGCTACAATCGCGTGACAATTTACACAATGTTACAATATAACGTTAAGTAAAAAATTTCTCCAATTATTAA
>NW_011967186.1:617504-631122 GCF_000949405.1 Vollenhovia emeryi
TATCGCACAAGCCGTACAATTGCGACAGCGTTCACAAGTACTGTATAAATTGTATTAATTATCGCGCTACTGGTCCTAGATCTCTGTCAATCTCCGGCAGGATTATTTGTACAATATTGTACAATGTTCGGGCCACAATCACGTTACAATTTACACAGTATTACAATACAATATCAAGTACAACATTACCCCAATTACTAACACCATACAAACCGTACGACTATGACAGTGTTCAGAAATACTGTACAAACTTGTACTAATTATCGCAACTGACCTACGAGCACGGCGTCGTTGACGCAACAGACGGCGAGGACGTCCGTGCGCGACAACAGCAACGTCATTTTTCGCAAATAAACGCTTACGCTGGGCTGCGTTTACGGCGTTCGCCGTCACGTCGGTTTCCTCGACGTGCCAGCCGATCCTTCGTATCACGTGCGCCTCACTTGCTCGCGAAGCCTTTGTTTTCCCTCTCGCGGGCCACCGACAACGCGGTCGCGCGGGCACTTTTCCCCCCCGCTCGATTGTTATGACACGTGCGTTCGGGTCGCAGTAAGGTTATACTCGCGCGGTGGTAGCGGACGCGCGCGCTGGGCGTAACATGGAGCGTCGTTCCGTAGTGCGTTCCCCCGCGAATTATGCCGCGACATTGACGAACGAGCTGGTCACCCGGGAGGTCAGGCAGCTTCTGTGCCGGCGCGCGACGTGATCGTCGTCGTCGTCGTCGACGGTGAAGGAAGGTCCCGCGGCGGTGCGCGCGGTCGAGCGGGCAAGCATGTGGGTGTTTGGTTATGGCTCGCTGATATGGAAGGCGGACTTTCCGTACGAGAGGAAGCTGGTCGGGCGCATCAAGGGATACGTCAGGCGCTTCTATCAGAAGAGCACGGACCATCGTGGCGTGCCGAACAGGGTGAGGGTTCCGTCGCGTGGCCGCTCGGCTCGGTCCGCGACAGCAGGCGCGTCAGAACGGGGAAACGTAGGGTGCTTTCCACGGCGAGAGACACAAACTGCCGCGGTGTGAAGCCTAATCTACAATGTGCCCTCTGCGTCTAGAAACATTCTACTTTGTAGCTAATGTATACGTTTACGAAATCTATGCAAGTTGATAAATTGTATATTATACGTTGTATAAATCGTACATTGTTGACAAATTTGTTGAGCGTTTCGATCTGTTTATATGAAATAGAATGTTTCTAGACGCAGAAAGCGCATTGTAGATTAGACTCGACGCAGAGTCACTTGATCCTCGTTGAACAACGGCGAACGACGGGGATAAAGCGACTCGCTGTTGTTACACGGCGTCGCCTGTGTATACACGTTGCCGGAGAGCACCCTTGGGCCAATGTCTACCGGGGTTGCCTCTCGGGCACGCACAGTGGAGCCTCCGTGAGGGAACGTGGGCCCCCCGGGGTCTGGCTGGCTCATTCAACCGCATTTCCCTTTTCATGTTGCAGCCTGGACGCGTGGTGACGCTGCTCGCCTCCAGCAACCCCGACGACGAGGTGTGGGGAGTCGCGTACAAGATATCCTCCGAGAACATAGAAAACGTGGTGAACCACTTGGACTTTCGGGAGAAGGGCGGCTACATCAAGAGAACCGTCCTCTTCTACCCCTGTGACTTCGCCAAGTTCGGCGCCAACGTCAACGTCTCAACCAACGACCTGTCGAGGACGAGCTTCTCCGCCGCCTCGGACGAGGCCCCGTTCTACCTCACTATCTACATAGGCGAAGAGGACAACCCGAATTTCGCCGGTATGGAGAACCTGGACACCCTCGCGAGGCACATACTCGTCTCGCGCGGCCTCAGCGGCCCGAATGTGGAATATCTCTACAAGCTGGCGTCCGCGATGCGCACGATTGCGCCCGGCGTGCAGGACGAGCATCTGTTCGCCCTGGAGACAGCCGTGAAGGAGTTGGAGCGGGAGAACGAGGAGTCGCTGGAGCTGGATCAGTTTTTGTGAAACCCGACGGTTGTATTGGAACGGAAAGACGTGGCCAATTGTGTCGTCGGCCAACACGACCGACTGGATATTTAGTTAATTTGATCCTGTCTTTCCCTACATTTTAGACAAATTTTTCGTTAGGATTGTAGCAAGTTGTGTAGCAAACTGCTGCATAATTATTTTATTCTAGCGACGAACTTAACGATCCTCATTTAGGGACTTTTCACTAAAGCAGGGAGAAACCTGAGAGAAAGTGAACGCCGGCGGTTTTACGTGATACCGTTTCAGGAGACTGTTTCACGCGCCCTTGCGCTCATTTTTATTTTTGCAGCTATCATTGCACGTTTTCCAACTCTGCTGATGCAATTTTCACTTGGTGCGTGTCTGTGCTATGCATTGTGATATCTAATTCATAAAATTTACGTTGTCTATATGAAACAAAGCTGATGTAAACACTATGTGGATAATTTGTGGTCATGTAATTTTGAAATTTACAGCGCAGTCCTAAAAAGTAGGTATAACACGAACACGCACGAAGTGGAGACCTGGAGGCAGTGTCAAAAGAGCATAGCAAAACAGATCCAAACGTAAAAGTGGGCGTAAGGGCGTGCAAACAGTTTCTCGAAACGGTATCGAGTAAAACGGCCGGCGTTCACTTTCAGGTTTCTCTCTGGTTGTAGCGAAGCGCGACTACCGGTGCGATTGGCCGAGCAATAAAAAGGCGAGATCCTTTTTGCACTGTCCAGTGGAATAGTAGAAAAAGTAATAGTTCCGTAAAAGTCTAGGCACGAATATTTCTAAACCAATGATAAGAATATTTATCGAATAAATCATATTTTCTCATAAAGACAGCCGCAATTTTCATTACTGCTGACTTGAACTTTTCGCAATGACGAGACGATCCCTCAGCCATCTTTTTTTTTTACCGACGCGCAGTCAAATATAGTTTTTGCGCTTGTAGATGTAGATACATTTTATTGATTCCCCTTAGGGTTACAAGGCGTTTTTGAAGGAACGTGCCCAAACCTTTTGTAACACCTTTCTCTATATCCACTTCTCTATGTGCTCAGCAAACACCAAAGTAACAGTTACATAACATCAATATAAATGTAATATAACACATGCCTGTTATATTACATTTGCATTGATGTTATGTAATTGTTACTTTGGTGTTTGCTGGGTGGCGTTCGAACGAAAAACCAACAATGTTTTGTTTGGTTTTGAACCCAGGTCTTCGGATTACCAGACCAGCGCACAATCCTCTGCGCCACGATCGCCACTGTTTTTAATATTGCGCTTGTAATTCTTTTTCTTAGCGTCTACGCACAAAATGATTCCGGGATAAATTGCGAAAACCACGTGGCATTGGTGTTTGAAATGTTCACATTGTAGTTCGTACTAAAATTTGAAATTCACTTAATAAAACTGCAAAATTCTTCCACGCGATTAAAGCACGCGTAAAGACAAACCCAGGGACGGTCGACTTTATATTAAACACCGAAGGGGAAGGAAAAAGTATCGCCTTATAAGCGATTGAGATTAGCTAACTTCAGTTCATTTATAAAGCGACATTTTTATAAAAAGTTGTGATATGCGGCCCGCAACTTATCCTAGCATCCCTTTGTGCATCAAGCCGATAAAAAGAATTGCAAACGCAAAAACTGTATTTGACCGTGTTGGCAAAAAAAAAGATGGCCGTGGCATAAATCATACAATTCACTTTTGCAGTTCTTGTTGCACGCGGTGATCCACCGCTGCTTTCTGCAAATAACTCGACGGAAATTAAAAATTTAAACACTTGGCGATTCATACTTTGGCGGGCACTCGCTATAGGGATATTTCGACGTAGGGACTTTTCTGCCTTGACGTTTCCCTTCGTGGAAACGCGGTGCCAACTCGGCAGCCAATTGGAACGCGCGCTACGACGTGGCGGGGTTTCTCCGCGCATGCGCGGGGCGGTGGAGTGACTTGCGCAACAGAGGCGCGAGAGAAATCTTGGCGCGCGCCGCGGTATCCTCGAGGGGACAAAAGGGACGGGACGAGAGAACAAAACGACGTTGTTCAACGTTGAGATACACCGGTAGGTAATCACGCGGCTTTCGAGAGACTCCGTAGAAGAGAGTCGACTTCCTAAGGCGTCAGTTTCTTTTCTCTTGTTTCCCTCCGGATGGGCGCGCGCGACGCGCACGCGCGAAATCCCGGACGCGGCTAGCAACAACGCCGGCCAATCCGGGCGCAGCACCGAGAGATTCGAACTTGAACGTACGCAACGTACGCGATTCCGTCGTTGGCTGCGCCGGCGAGAAGGTTGTTGCTGGCTCGGTTCCCTGCCCTCGTCAGGTCCTCCTCGATCGGTCGAGCCCACCGGCTTGGCTGTATTGTCCTGAGGAAGACAGGTGCTATTTAATTAAGAAGAGCGTGCCGGCAGAGAGCGAGGACGCACGTTGCAAGAAGAACGGATTTTCGTCAATGAGTTCTTGAGTGACGAGACACGCAAGATAGCAGACTTGAATAGACGTAAGTACGTTGTGCCGACCTTTATCTTGATCCCGCGACGAAATGTCGGACCTGCGAGACTCGATTGTTAGCTCGTCGGAATGAGGAGTTCGCCCGAATAACGCAGCAAGCTGTTGATCTACGGACACCGACGAGCGTCGTCGTCGAAGCAACGTCATTTCTGTATCATTGGCCGTGTTTTGCCGAGCCTCCGCCAGCTGAGCAGTCGCTCGTTTGGTAGCGCTTTCGATTTCAGTGCCGCTTGACGCAGCCTCGGCGCGCTTAGTCCAGCCGAACATTTGTGAGCAAACGCTCGCCGCTTGTACGCGCGTCTAGCCAGGCGGAGGTTTGGCAAAACACAGCCGTTGTAGAAGCGACCGAGTCGATTTGCTCAACTTCGAAGGTCAGTTGAAGTAACATAGCTCGCAAGTAATTGGGGTGCAAAAGCTATGATGTAGGAATAAAAGAATTTCACATGTTTACTTCCATATCTCCTGTTAGTCCCTATGTTGTTTGAGACTTAAACAGTTTTATGTTTTAGATCAATTAACCGTTGGATGGCATTCGGCTTTTGACACCGAGATTCTCTTCGACTCGAGCACCAGGGTATCTCAGCGTCCGCGTCCGTACATCTCGCAGATCGGGGAATGATGGGGGATTATTACGAGCTGCACGCGCCGCAGTGGGTGGACTTCACCGAGACTCACAGCCCGATACGGGTGCCGGATTTCTTCGAAAAGCCGCACGAGGTGCACGAGCGTGCGGAGAATCTCGGTGACCCCACTTGCGAAAGTACGGAGATCGCTCAGCCCGCGCAGCAACCGGACGTCACGTGCGCCAGCACGATGGCACAGGCCGACCTGGACATCATAAAAAATACCCCCATCAAGATGATCTCCCCGAAAACTCGCAATAACAAGGCGACAATAGTGGAGACCACTTACGATGAGGTGCTGGGTGATGCGATGAGGAAATTGGAGCTCTGCAAGAAACCGCCTAAACGAGACGTGGCGAACGAGGCTACCCAGATGTTGAATGCCAACACGCCGAACATGTCGAAGATCGCCAAGTTGTCCAGATCTGTTGGCTGTCGCAGCGTTTCGAGTAAGTGCGTCCCATCTGGACAAGATCCCGTGACAAGCCCCACGAAACTCAGCAAGAGTATCTGCGTGCCGAACAATGGTACGTCCGCAAGCGCGAAGAAAACGCGAGTCAGTCATGCTCTGTTAAAGCAAGACGAGAATTGCACCGAGCACAACGATCCTTCCGGGAGTCCAGACGACTTGACGGATGACTCTAACAATGAGAGAGAAAAGCAGGTCGAGGAGGAGAGCGGCAAGGGATCCAACGAGGAAAACAATGAAAAAGGTTTTAAGAAAGGTGACGAGACGGACGGTGAAGAACAGAACGAGGAAGAGGATAGGGAGTTGCGAGATGAATCGGGAGAGTCAGCGAACGACAAGGGTACCGAGGAGGAGGCGAAGAAAGAGGCCGCTCAAGACGACGTGGACGCTGCGATCAAGAAAGGTAACGAAAGGCAGTCTTCGAACAAGCACACGGTGCTTACCTGGTGCAATCATAGGCCGAGTATGCTGAAACGCAGAGTTTCGATCAAAAAGAAGTACGTTAGTCTGGCGGAGGCGGTGTCGCGCTTCCAAAATGACACGCCCGAGCGTTTCCACACCAGAAGCAATAAGTCGGGCGTGGACGTGCTCAACGCGACGAAGTTGATGCAGAACCGCCTGAAGCCGACGATTCCGATTTCGCCGGCGCTCGTGTCGAAGACCAGGGCGCGTCCCGTTACCGCGCTGAGCCGAGAGGAGCGCGAGAAACTGGAGGTCGAGGAGATGAGGAAGCATAAAATAAAGGCCAATCCGATACCACGTAACGTGCTGAGAGGACCACGAGGACCAGTGGTGACAAAATCCGTCGGTGTTGCAAAGAGGTCGACGACAGCCACGCAATCCAATGAAAAAGTTGCCGTCACGAGCATATCTCAGCCCAAGATTTTGTTGCCACATCGCAAGAAAGTGGCGTCCGGTCCGAAGAACGTAGTCAAGGTGCTAGCGACTGATCCTTCGAGTATTATTGTAGACCACGAGGAGATAACGTTCTTTGGAGTGCCGAAAGACACCGGCGCCACGAAGAACGTGACGCGCATCATGCCGTTCAGCTTCGAGGCGCGCAACAAGAATCTGCAGATGAAGAAGGAACAACGGCTGAAGAGTTTGCAGGAGGCCAACCAGGTGAAAACGGAATTCCACGCTAGACCGGTGCCGAATTTTTCAAAGCCACCAACGCCGCGGGCGAAACAGCAGCAGGAACAGCAGCAAGATACGAAAAAACCGATCTTGCCGTGTCCGTTCAGCTTTGATGATCGGAACAAGAAAGCATTTGAGAGAAAGGAACAGTTGGTGAAGCAGGTGTTCGAAGAGGACAAGCGGGCGCGCGTGTTCCGCGCGAATCCGGCACCGGTCTTCAAACCCGTCATGGTTCGCGGTAGATCGAAAGAGAGTCTGTTAGCGAAGGACAAGAATACGGCGAGCGAGCAAGCGGAGAATCAAGAGAACAAAGAGCCGAACTCCGAGTCTTCCAAGACGGGGAGAGAGAATATTCGAAAGTCGAAGAGCGTCGCTTCCATTTTTGATAAACAGAAAGTACCGTTGAAAGCCTATCCGCTGACATTGAACACCGATAAACGGGCGAAGGAGCGAGAGGAGTTCAACGAGAAGATTAAGCGTAAGGAAATGGAGGAGGAGGCAAAGTGTCAGGAAATCGAAAAGAAAAGACTCGAATCCGAAAAGGAGATGAAGGCGAAGCTGCGCAAATTAACCGAGATGAAAGCCAGACCGATGCCGGCGTACAAATCGCCAATGGTTATCAAATCGACAAAACCGCTGACTGATCCGCACAGTCCCGCCTTTGCGAGTAAACTTAGATCGAAGCGTTACACGTCACACGTCGATTAAAATGCTTTGCTCCCAAGTTTTGTGTAATATTGTAACTCGCTCTATATTTATATAAAGATTTTAACAGTGTAACGTTATAAAATATATGTAAACGTAGCTTAGATTTATCTTCTTTGCCCCGGTTTTCACAAATATTGTCAACTTTCATCTTGCGTTAATTTATCCTTCATCTCTCTCGAACAACTTGGAAAGAGACGAAAAGTTGAACTAAGATCGAAGTTAAATTGCGTTAATGAAAACCGGGGTTACCGATAGCATCTCGCTTGTCTAAATGTTTTTTTTTATTAATAAAATAGAAAACTAATACTATAACCGTTTGTCTTGTTCACTGACTATCATTTTATTCTACTTCAATTTAATTGTAAGCTTGTAACTCCTACAATAGTCTTCAAAAGACAATCGGTTCCCTTTGTAACTCGATTGTCGTATACTTATTCGTTAATATATTACACATGTGTATGTACATTCATTTATATATTAATATATCAATATATTAGATACGTGCACATAATTGAAATATCGTATTTTAAAGAAGGTGAATACTTTTCACTTCTAAAATCTTTAATATCTGTAATTATTTTTTACATCATTGATTTGAGCATTCGAAAAGTACGATTCTCATCGTCTCGAAAATAGAATACAACCATCCTCCTTCCCTTTACTGCCACTGGGAAAATTGTCATGTAACCGTAACGTGAATATTGTGATGAAACGCAGTTTTTAATATTTGCCAATCCGTGATACAATTTTTTATGCTTTTTTTTTAAGTTCTATTTTTGTTAGTCTGAAAGTGTAGAGCACTGGTTGGAAAAACCGATCAAACAATTAATACTCGACGTAAAGACGTAACGTGCGTTATGTACACGATAAAAATGAATATTATTATATTTATGACCTACTTTTTAAATAGTAGCAAGCTATATGCAATCACAGATCGTATCGGACAACGTGATCTCGATGTATTTACAAATATATTATTTTGCAAGTAATAACCTGGCAACGTCTATGTACTTACATGACATGTAATTAAAATTTACAGATAATGCGTTGCTAAAATCTTGTATACATACATAAACATTCCGATTTACAGGAAACACGCTGTACACTATGTACGCTAGATCGGTGATCGTTCAACACGAAGGTCGAAGGAATTTTTAACGCGAATGACAACGGCAATGTACATGGATGACACCACTACACGACGCCCTCCACTTGGTGGCGCGAACGTTCGAGTAGGTGAGTTTGCGCTGGGTTTCGTTCCGCGCACTATACCAACTGCTCCGAACTGGTGGCACTGAGATCGAGCAAACGCCACGCGGCCTTGGGATTGAGTTCCGTTCGGTCGCGACACATCACCCAGACGTAATTGACGCGCATCACTTTCTGGGGATCTCCCTCGATCACCTCGTGCTTCGAGTTTCTCACGCACATGATTTGCTGAGATTGAAAGCTAATTATCAGAACCGGGCCCTGTTCCATCATCTTGCCCATCACCAGGTCCACGTTGTCGATATCTGCAAACGATATTCTTCCCTCACGACTTGGAGACGGCATCGTATGATTAACGAATGGTATATACGTACCTAGAATCTTACTATCCGAGTAATGGCCCAACTTCTTCACTTCCTTGTGCGGATGCGCGATTATATTGTAGGGTCCTTCGTGGCACCAGTCCTTGAGAATCTCGAGGTCACCCTTGACCATCGCCTCGAGGATATTCGGGATGAAGTCGGTCTCGCAGTCCTTCAGGAATTGTATTTTGCTAAAAGTCGGATCCAGGTTACAGATCTCTGTAAGGGTCTCCGACAGCTCGGTCTTTTGAAACAGCCCGCCTATAATGTCCGAAACCTTATCCGTAAGCAATCTGGAAGCGCGTAGCATGGCATTATCTGACTCGTCGTATTTCATCTTCCAGTCCATTACTTTATTCACGTATGGATTATTATCCTTTAAAAAAACATCCGACACATTAAATGGAGGCACTCGTCAACGTCCGTCTGGATACTGGCTTACGCGTAATCGCGTAAAATTTATATCCCGAGGCATTAGCCGCGATAGGTACCTTGAATTTCTGCCAGGCATTCGAAAACATGTAGTCCCTGTGCACTTCCACGCCCGTCGTCTTTTGATCGGGCGTAATTTCTCTAGGCTCTATCGCCACTTCGTTCCTCTTTCTTAGCTTTTTAGGCGGAACGTAAACATTGCCTGCATCAAGCAATAATGAAATTTAATCTGCTCCCTACTCCCTGTCTCTATTTCAGCCAAATCTATCTACCTAGAATTCCATGTTGGTCAAGTTCATTCCGTACGGCCTCGGCGGTGTGCGATATCGTTTGAAATGCGCCGGTCTTACCAAGTGCCTGGCTCTTTTCCGAGATGGTCTCTGCCGCGCCTTTGGCCGACCTGCTGATCTCCCCGCCCAACTGCCCGGCACGTTTCCCCAATTCAGTCTTGCTCGCCTCCTCGATAACTTCTTGCACCTTTCAGACATAAGTTTGCACAGTTATACACGCGTTACACCGTGTCCCCAAATAAATTGATGTTCAGAAACAGAAAATTAGTGTACCGAGAGCCAAAGAAAAGTTTATTGTCTAAAGACTTTAAATTATTCAGAAAAAATGTGAAACGATGTAAAAAAATTCAGATAAATCGTAAAATTCCGACTTTTCCAGATTTCTAATTTCCTTCACAATTCCTGGTTTTCCAGATTTTCCTGACCACTGGACACCCTGGCGTTACTTGTAGCTACAACTTTAAGGTAAAAAATTCTTTCATATCTTTGCTAATAAAAAGCTAGTACGAAGGTAGACGTTTTAGTTTGTCTGGTCTCGCTTTGGAATTAAAAAAGTAATGAAATGTTATGTTTTAAGTAGCGATGGCGAGTTACTTTCGAAAATCAGTAACTATAACGGTAACGAGTTACACTTTACGCTCGGCAACGAGCAACTGCAACCAGTTACTTTTCAAAGGTAACTTTCCTATCCCTGCGCACACCTTTTCCTTAATTGTGTCTAATTTCTCTTTGATCACTTCCGAACTTTTATTAGCCTCGGACTCGACGGCCTGGAACTTCTGCCGCGCCGTTCGCAGCGCCTCCGACTGCTCCAGCTTCTCCGCCTCCTCCCTGAACTTCTTCAACGACTCCTTCATCTCCTTGTTCTTCTGCATCTCCTGCTTGATGTTCTCGACGAACTGCGAGAGGAAGCTCGGCCGGCGCGCCGGGTTCGAGTACGGTCGAAACTGCAAGAGAGAAGAAAAGAGCGTCGCTGCTCATCACCGGCGTCGCCCGTCTCCGCGGCAAGGAACTTACCGACTGCACACGCGCGTCGAGCAGCTCCACCGACGACGTCGACGGTAGAGCGGGTGACAGCATGCGCTCCCTCGAGCCATCTCTCAGGCTTCTCGCGGGTCGCACCAGCCTCGCGGCCCCCTTCAGGCTCGCCCTGCATGACGCAACGTTCTGCAACTGTCGCAACATCCATTTATTATTATATTATATTAATATAAGTCGAGCACACTGGGGCCCGGTTTCAACCGAACGTCGCTTAACTTTAATCTTGGTTCAACTCACGCTCGTCTCTTTCTAAAGTAACAGTTGAAAAGAGACAAAGAACGAATTAAGCCAAGCCTAAAGTCAAACAGCGTGGGTGAAACCGGGCCTTAGGTTTTCGACCCGGTTTTACCAAACGTCGCTTCACTTCAATCTTGATTCAATTCAAGGTAACAGTTGAAAAGGGACAAAGAACGAATGAAGCTAAGCTTCAAGTTAAACAGCGTCGGTGAAACCGGGCCCGAGTCTTCGATCGTGAATCGCCCGGACCTGACAATCGCGCCGAAATGTCGGGGAGAAACGTGCGTCGCGTGACGCCCCGTCGTCAATACGAGCCGATTCGTCGAGCGCTCGCGAACGAAGGGGAAACGCGCGGGCCACCGCAGGCCCCCCCGACGATCGCGCAACATCTCGCAACCGATCCACGTCGAGCGGCGGCTCCGCGGGGTGGACATAACCTTCGCGTCAGCGGCGAAAACACCGGCCGTCCCGTGCGGGCCTCGCGAGTTCACGCGCGACCGTCGCGCGTCGCGGGCGCGGGCGCTCCGCTCGCAATCCGTGGGCGCCCGCGCGACATCGACTTAGTCAGCAATCCGACCTGCTTACCATTTTACGAAAAATTTGTCCGTGCGAACCCTCGGCGAGAAGCGGAGACCCTCGTGAATGCGCGGCTGCTGACGACACGAGTCGCGCGGCTCGGTCGCGCCTCCTGTCGCTCGGCGAGAGCGGCGCGTCGCGATTATGTTAGGTTAGGGTTGGGTTAGATCAGGTTAGGGACTGCGAACTCGCCGAACAGAATGACCGTGGGGGCAGGAGAGGGGGGGGGGCAGAAAGGACAGAGGAGAGAAACCGTGGGCTTTGTCGTTCGCGGGAGACGCTCGCGTGCGAGAGTCCGCGGTACAATTCCTCGTGGCAGGGAGGGGGGGGGGAGAGCGAGGAAAAGCAGGGGAAAGGCGGAGAAGCCTCGGCCGCGCGCCTTTGAGTGGTGAAGCGGGACGAGGGGAAACGACGAATCGCGCGCGGCGTAAACGGTAGCGGCAGCGGAGCGTAGCGTAGCGTTTGCGTTGTGTGCGCGCGCGCGTGTATACGTGTCGTGGCCGCCGAGGGTATATACACCGGAGCCGGGAGCGACGGCACGCTGCAGCCAGGCCGTGCGCACCGGGAAGCGAGGTAGCGTCGTGTGCCGTCGATGACGCGCTGCCGCGGCGTTTACGCGCGCTCGTGAGAAGAAGCGGACAGGTGAGGCGGAAGGGCGACCGGAGGAGAAGGAGCGCGTCTCCGTCGCGGACTCGCGAGGCGTCCTCTCGCCGCCGTTGTGTCGCGATTGTCGTCCTCGTGTGACTCGTGTCCCGTCGTCGTCGTCGCCGCTGTCTTCGTCGTCCTCGGTGCCGAGTAGCGGCCTCGCTGGAGAATGGCGTCGGACGAGGAGGTGGACGAGAACTTCGCAGGTGAGTGCGAGAGAAAGAGCGCGAGTGAATGAGCGAGAGAGAGAGAGAGAGAGAGCGTGAGAGGGTGAGGTAGAGAGACAAGGGACTATACGGGAACGGCACCGGGGCGATCGGTGCCGTGCAACGCGAGACGCGCGCTTTTCGGTTGCGCCAATGGCTGCCATGTCAAACGCGGCGGCTCGTGTCGCCGACGACGACGCCACGCCGGTTTCCCCGGGGGGAGCGGCGTCTTCTAACCTTCGCCGACTGTTGAGCGTGCGAGTCTCGGCGCGATCCGGCGCGCGCTCCGCCGTTTTATGCCCACTCCTGCCAACTTTGACGCCGCTCGCCCTTTATCCTTTTCCAATTCCTAGGAGCTAAGTTGTGAATCGCGAGATTGAAATCAATCTGCATTGTCCGGAACTTGAATCCTGCCGCGCGTACCGGGGGGAGAATCGAAGCGTTCTGTCAGTTTACACGGCGCACTGGAAAGGTGGTATAATTCGGAGGGACTCGACAAGAAAGATACGCTAAACAACCTAATGGTTGACGACGTTCCCGTAACGGGTGGAACAAACGAACGAAAAGAAAGAATCGAATCGTGCGATTATCTGACGTTCCGCAATTACACTTTCAAAGCCGGAAAATACTATTGCAGAGAAAGAACAACGAAACGAAGTGTAACAATGCATATAAGATACGAAGGCTTCCGATATTTGCTCTCGGTACTGAAAATGTATACTATAGATAACCTTTTTTTTAAAAAAAAAAGGTAACGAAAGACGCCAAGTATTGTAGACGAGGCTTAGTGGCTGGTGTTACACTTGTCGTACGACAAATCTTTCAAGCGTGTTGATTGGCTACAGGCTAGAACATTTATAGATACTTGAGAATTTTCCTATCCTGCAGCCAATCGACACGCTTGAAAAATTTGTCGTACGACAAGTGTAACACCAGCCGCTAAACCTCGTCTACAATAAACGCACAGGCTGTGTCGCATGTCGTACGACAATGTCGTAAGTATATTGTTTCCGGTCATAAGGCTGTCGCAGTCGCACGGAGCTCGGAGTTCTTATAAGTAGAGCCAATGTAACGGAAGTCGCCATTTTTCATTAAACAGCGTATAAAGAGCGGCAAATTTTAAATACTTATCGTAACTATTATGTAAAATGTCAGTGCAATCTAAAGGCTGGTCTACAATACATGGAGTAAGCTGGAGTAAGGAGTAGGAGTAAG
>NW_011967186.1:631958-645796 GCF_000949405.1 Vollenhovia emeryi
GCCGGTTATTGTAGACGACGCTTAAGATAAAACAAAGTTTTTATTTTAATAAACGTGACGAGTTAATATGGAATACGCTAAAGCTTGTGCGCTATCTACGTTTACACTTGCGTCTTTGCCGTAAGCTGTTACGTTGCTTTGTGCTCTGACCCTTAAGCGTCGTCTACAATAACCGGCGTAAGCGTGGAGTAAGAAGTAAGAGTAGGAGTAACGTTTTTGGCGTAAGCTGTTTACGCCGACTCAATCTACAATACGGTGAAGTAGGTGTAGGCATGCGTGAAAAGGCGTAAGAGTAAGAGTAGGCGTAAAAAATAAAAATAATTCATTTCGCTTACGCCCTTACTCCAGCTCCATTAAACCGGAAGTAGCTCTCTAAAGGCTGGTCTACAATACATGGAGTAAGCTGGAGTAAGCTGGAGTAAGGAGTAGGAGTAAGGAAATAAATCCATTTTATTTCTTACTCCTACTCCTTACTCCAGCTTACTCCATGTATTGTAGACCAGCCTTTACGCCTACTCTTACTTCTTACTCCACGCTTACGCCGGTTATTGTAGACGACGCTTTATGCGTTGAAGCGATAACCACAGAACATATACATACAATGATTAGCTGTGCTAGGCTGCATCGGAACGGAAGTTTAATGAAAAATGGCGGAGCCAATCACAATCGGGAAACGATATTGGCGTAACTCTACGTATAGGAATTCTCAAGCCCGTATCAGACTACGGATTGAGATTGAGATTAGATTGAAATTTGACCAATTAGAATAAAAGTTGCTAAACTTGAGATTAGTAAACTTTACTGTGATTGGTCAAATTTCAATCTAATCCCAATCTCAATCCGTATCTGATATGGGCTTAACGGAGTTGAACCAACTTCAACTTTCTGCGGCTGCGACAAGCGTGTCGCGTGAGATCAGCCAATCGTAGTACGTTGGCGCTAAAAGTGATTTGCCTGGGCGTTGATAGCAGCTAGCTGGTCCATAGTGAGTTTTCTTATTAATGTTTTGTAGTAATGTAAACAACGTAGAAAATGGAAGCTGAGGACCATCTTATTGTCAGCGCAGACAAGGAGATAATAGCCTTTGTCCGCGCAAACTCCCTGTCGCGGCAGAAGCGCATTAAAATTAATAAAAAGGACAAGGGTGCCATCAATCAAGCGTTTTCGCTTAGCAAACGGCAATGTAAAGACAGTAAATTTAAAAATTGGGAACCAAGCCGTGGAAAGATTAATAATCGCCGGGCGTCCATTGTGGCTGCGATCGATTTGACGGTATCGCGAATCCTTGCGGCTATTGTAGACACTCGTTCAGCGACCCTCTTACGACATGCGACAAACTTTCCTGCGACATTATTACACGCGACATGCGACACAGCCTGGTCCTACCATTGTAGACGAGGCTTTAGGTTACCCTTTACGGAAGATGACAAGTCACCCCGAGTGGAGAAGCGTGCACATGTTGCGCCTTCTCCGTCTCTCTTTCTCTTTCCCCGCGTACGTGTTTGATGTCGATCAAAACGTCCTCGTGTTTACTCATCAGCGGATTTTCTCTCTCTCTCTCTCTCTTTCTCAAGGAGTCGAAATTAGAATTTCATCAGGGGGAAAAAAGAGAGACGCGTCCCTCGATAATACAATACCACCGGAAAGGTGTACGTCTTCAGCCTCGTTCACGAGGGCTCGATTTCCGCGCTTTAGCGCGCGCCGCCTTTCGTCGGCGCGGCCGCGGTCCCCCGTCCGTCGCGCTTGTGTAACCGCAATTATAATATTCATACGTGAGTCACGGAACATTGGGAGCCGCGAAGGGGGGAAGGAAAAAAAGTATCGAACGCAGCCATGGTCGTCGATTTGCAAATCTAACATGGTTGCGCGCCGCGCGATCGTGCATGCACCCGCGGTAATGACCGGACCGCTCTCGCGCCCGTTTCCCCGTCCCCGATCCTCGGCCTCGCGGGTAGAAACCGCTCGCGGGATCGACGACGGGGCGCCCCGCGTGAGGGCGGGCTCGAACGGCTCCCCGCTCGCGTTCGCGAGGACGAATCGGCGATAGACATAATTGCATTTGCGCCATGTTACGACGCGTCCGCCGCGCGAAAGACGAAGAGAGAGAGAGAGAGAGAGAGGAAAAAAAAGGAAAACGCCGAGTTATGGATCCGCGTTTCACGCATACACGCGCGCCGCGCCGTTGTCGTTGTGTGCGGGGCACGCAGGTGGACACGCAACGCACACACACACATATACACGCGCGCGCGCGCACGTTGCTCCAGCCGGCGTCTAACCTCCACCGTCGCGCGCGGCAGGCGGCCCGGCGACGAAGACGGAGGTTCGCGAGTGAACGGACCTCGCGACCGGATCCCACGTCCTTCGCCGGAATCGTGACGCCGCGCGCCGGTGGAAATTAAGCGCGCGCGCGCGAGCGTTGTACGTGTGTACGTGAGAGCGCGCGCGCGCGGCGCGTACGCGCGCTCGTATGTCAAATGTACGTAGCGTACGTATGGCCCTATTAAAGAAAATGGCGGATGTACAATCGCGATGTGAGGCGCTCGCGGAACGTTGATCGGTTCTGAAAATTGCGTGCGCGAGTTCCCTTTCCGGCGTCCTCGCCGTCGCCGCCGCCGCCGCCACTGTGCGTGGATCTCACGTCGCCTCTCTCTCTCTCTCTCACCTCTACACGTCGGTAGCACCTTCTCGAGGTTCTCGCCCGCGCTCTCCGCCGTGTGTACATTATTAAGGATACGCCGCGCGTCGCGTCGCGTCGCGAGGCGCGATTGATTCGCCCGTCGCCGCGTGTGTGCCTTTGGTGAGCCGTGGTGTGTCCGTTCGGCGATAAATCGGAGCGCGGGTACGAATTGGATTTGTTCGAGCCTCGCCTCGACTTATCCGGTTAATCCGTGTCTCGGATTGTTATTCGGAGACTCGGCCGGGCGGCCGCGGCGGATACAGGCTGTTTCGGATCGTTGTTCGTAAGGTATATATGGGAGAATGCAGGGTGCAGAGAGTGAACTCCTCGATCTCGGTTCAGCTTACCCTTTATCTGTTTCTCGGGAGTTGGAAAAAGATGAAGACTTAAAGTTAAACGGGGATTGAAATTAGTCCCCATTGGTAGAAGTGGGCATTAGAGAAGAACTCGCTTGAAAAGGACCGAAACCCATGGTCGAAACGTAGCGAGTCCTAAACGTTAAAATTGCCAGATACGGTCAACCAAATTTGACGTTTATTTATTGCCGGCGACCCTGAGGATTATTCCTGTTAGTTTATTAGAGAGGAAGTCGGTTTCTTTGCGAGACAGCGGTATTAGTTATTAAGATAGAGAGAGAGAGAGGCGTTGCTGATGTGAAAATAAATGTGTTTCTAGGAGAGGATGACATGGAGGAGACTGGAGGGCAGGTATCGAACGTTGGCCAGCAAGTAGATGGGTCATCTGACGCTGAGGAATCTCAAAGACTAGTAAGTTACACATTTGCAGCACTGTTAACAGGTTTATTAACATCACTTGAAATTTGTAGCCGCAAACGTCGCTGTTTTTTGTTTCCCTGATCGTATCTCGATAACGACCTGAATACTTTAGCACTCGAGTCTGCAGAAGCTCAAGACATGAACGTTCTTCTTTGTAGGAGGAAGATGACGATTACGAGCCAGAAGAGCGAAAGAAGAAGAAGGGAAAGAAACGGAAAGCGCGCAGCGAGGACAAAAAGGGGAAGAAAAAGAAGAAAAAGAAAAAATCTGATTCCGGAGATGTAAGGAAAACTCGCTGCTGCGCGTTTGCGCGAGACGCAACGCCGTCCCCGTGCAATTCCGGTTGGGGCGAATACGTTTCGCGCGACTACAACGTTTCACGTGAAATTTCAGGAGAGCGATTTCGGTGGCGGTGAAGCGGGCGACGCGGCTGGCGAGGACAGCGACTATGCGGTCAACAAGAAGAGCAGGAAATCGTCGTCCAGAAAGTCCTCCAGCCACAACACGCCGACCACTCAGAGTCAGGAGCCCACTACGGGCATGCCCACGATCGAAGAAGTGTGCAATACATTTGGCTTGACGGACGTACAAATTGAATATTCGGACGCCGATTTCCAGAACTTGACGACGTACAAGCTGTTTCAGCAGCACGTCAGACCGCTCTTGGCGAAAGAGAATCCGAAAGTGCGTACATTTTCACGCGTGCATTTATGTCGGTTAACGGCAGCTTATCGACCAACGCTGCGACTTGCTCGAATAATAACCTCTGCTTTCAAATAATTAGGTGCCAATGTCGAAACTTATGATGCTGGTGGCAGCCAAGTGGCGCGACTTCTCGGAATTAAATCCGCATACGCAACCAGACGCGGACGTCTCGTCCACGAATGTGGACGATGACAGTAGGAACGCTAGGACAAATCGGAGTGGTGCTATGCAAGAAGCCGAGGATGAGGAGGAGGATGATGAGGACAGCGACAGGAAGAGAAAATCTCGAGGCTCGAGGGCGAAGAAGGGGAAGAAGGCGTCGAAAGTACCGACGCTTAAGATTAAGCTTGGCAAACGTAAACGAGGCAGTTCGGTACGTGATCCGTCTCGAATATTTTAATCGGTTCCCGCGTGGACTTAACTTCTAAATCGATTATCAAATTGTTTAGGACGAAGAAGCGGAAGGTAGTGCCGCCGGTTCCGCGGCGGATTCGGACATGGAGTTCGAGCAGATGCTGGCCGACGCCGAGGAGACTCCCAATGCTGAGGGTAACAAGGGCAATGTTGAAGAGAGCGGGGTGGAGCCGCCGGCTGAACCGCCAGTTCGAAGAAAGGCGAAAACTAAAATCGGCAACAAGACCAAGAAAAAGAAGAAGACAAAAACGACCTCCAAGTTCCCGGATGGAGAGGAAGGTCTCCAGGTAGAGTTAAGCAGCATCTGCTTATGCGTTCATTGTTGTTTTAAGCGTGCCTGCGATCATGGACTGTCACATAATTATTCTCATACTAAAAGGCTTGAAGATTTATTTATAATTTGCTAGTCGACGCATGTCTAATCATTATGCTTGTTAATATTATCACAGCTGCGAATCCTTTTTATAATTTCCATTTAAACAATTTACATACAAATCTATCCGATACATAGGATTACCTTGACAATCGGTTGATAGTTAACAGAATAAATTTCTACATTTAATTAAGAAGGAACATGCGCGCTTCTGATATGTGCGAAATATAAGAGCCGATGGTGAAAGTGTACGTGCAAGTGAGGATAGTCTAGAGAACTTTAAGAACGCATATGCTACGTTGTCTGACTCTGCCTTAAAATAACTATAAACGTCTCTCCCTTTTTGCAACGTTTAAAGCGGCATAATTATTTTATGCGGCGTGCAACTTAATTATCATGTCTTAGTTTCCTTTAACATTTACATACATTGTGGTATATTTTCCATCATCATTACTTTACGCATCACTTTATCTTTATCAAAATAGAATAATTGTTTTCCGGCATTCTCTGTTGCTCTCTATAGACTGACCATCAGGATTACTGCGAAGTGTGTCAACAAGGTGGCGAGATCATATTGTGCGACACTTGTCCCAGAGCGTACCATTTGGTGTGCTTAGAGCCCGAAATGGAGGAGACACCCGAAGGGAAATGGAGTTGTGCTCATTGCGAAGGAGAAGGTATTGCAGGTACCCATGTCCGTCCCATGCCAAGCCTGACTTTCCTCGTCCTTTTCTAAAACGTGTTTCCGCTTATCGTTTAGCGTGCGACAACTACAGTTGTGTTTGTATTGTCAGGTGCAGCGGAGGATGACGATGAGCATATGGAGTTCTGCAGGGTGTGCAAGGATGGCGGAGAGTTATTATGCTGCGACAGTTGTACAAGCGCGTATCACACGCATTGTCTGAATCCTCCTCTATCAGAGATTCCTGATGGCGATTGGAAGTGCCCTAGATGCTCTTGCCCGCCATTGAGAGGAAGAGGTAATTTAGGAATGCACGTAAATACGTGTAGTTCATTCTAATAATTGTATTTCTTCTTTTAGTTGCAAAGATACTAACCTGGAGATGGAAAGAGTGCTCAGATACTCCGTCGGAAGAGCCTTCCACGAGTAAGGCTGCACCTAAGCAAAGGAAAATGCGTGAATTCTTTGTCAAGTGGGCGGATATGTCTTACTGGCATTGCGGTTGGATAACAGAACTGCAGCTTGACGTTTTTCATCCTCTTATGTACAGGTATAGAAACTCTTTCTCAGCAACGCACTACTCGCATAGATTTACCTATATGTATTGTACGTGGTATTTGATTTTTGTTTGATTTGATTGCAGGAATTATTACCGTAAATATGACATGGATGAACCACCGAAGTTGGAGGAGCCATTGGATGAAAGTGATACTCGTGTGAAGCGTTTGAAGGAGCAAGACGGTGCCACCAACAGGGACGAGTACAATTTGGAGGAACGTTTCTATCGTTATGGTGTGCGTCCGGAGTGGCTGGTGGTTCACAGGGTGATCAATCATCGATTGCAAAGAGATGGCAGGGCCACGTATCTCGTCAAGTGGAGAGAACTCGGTTACGATCAAGCGACATGGGAGGACGAACACGCGGATATCCCTGGTTTGAAACAGGCTATAGAGTATTACTTAGATCTCAGAGCTGCAAACTGTTGTGACGTTAGCTCGTCGCGTAAAGGGAAGAAAGGTGAGATAGATGCTTGATTCAGTTTCGTTACTCGCGCAAGGTACTTTGTGCCTCTAAAAGAAATGGAATGTAATTCAGGTAAAGGTAAGAAATCGAAGACACGCGAATTGATTGACGACGAGGAGAGGACTCCGAAACGATACACGCCACCGCCGGATAAACCTACGACGGATCTCAAAAAGAAATACGAGAGACAGCCGGAGTATTTGGATCAAACCGGAATGCAATTGCACCATTATCAGTTAGAGGTAAGTTTTGAATAGACTAAAATTCTATTTCCTCTACATTTAGATTTGCGTTACATTTCTACAATCTCTTAATTTACAGGGTTTAAATTGGTTGAGATATTCGTGGGGCCAAGGCATCGATACAATTTTGGCCGACGAGATGGGTCTGGGAAAAACCATTCAGACTATAACATTCTTATATTCCTTGTATAAAGAAGGCCACTGCAAAGGGCCCTTTTTGGTCTCCGTTCCCTTGTCTACCATCATCAATTGGGAACGTGAATTCGAGACTTGGGCACCTGACTTCTACTGTGTTACTTATGTGGGTTAGTATCATCCTTCTTTTTTATGAAAATGCGTGTGTTCAAGAAGATTTATATTAATATTCTGCTTTTATTTTAGGTGACAAAGACAGCCGTATTGTGATTCGTGAAAACGAATTGTCATTCGAAGAGGGTGCCGTGCGTAGCGGACGCGCCTCCAAAATTCGGTCGTCCTTGATTAAGTTTAACGTCTTACTTACAAGCTATGAACTTATCTCGATAGATTCGGCATGTTTAGGCTCCATCGATTGGGCCGTTTTAGTCGTAGACGAAGCTCACAGATTGAAGTCTAATCAATCGAAATTCTTTAGATTATTAGCCTCTTACAATATTGCGTATAAACTTTTGCTAACTGGTACTCCGTTACAAAATAATTTGGAGGAACTGTTCCACTTATTGAATTTCTTGTGTCGCGACAAGTTCAACGATCTAGCAGCGTTCCAAAACGAATTTGCGGATATCTCGAAGGAGGAGCAAGTTAAAAAGCTGCACGAGATGCTTGGTCCACATATGTTGAGGAGATTGAAAGCTGATGTATTGAAGGTAATTCAGTAGATTATGTTATTACAATATGTGCAATTTTACAGTCCAAACCACTTGATACTGTTTTAGTAAGATTTTGTATGTCTTCAGATATACATACTTTTTTAGTTAGCATGTTATATTGGTATTATAACAAGTATATTTCTTTGTAGAACATGCCTAGCAAGTCTGAATTTATTGTACGTGTCGAATTGTCACCAATGCAGAAGAAATATTACAAATACATATTAACGAGGAACTTTGAGGCTCTCAATCCGAAAGGAGGTGGTCAGCAAGTGTCATTATTAAACATAATGATGGATCTCAAGAAATGCTGCAATCATCCGTACTTGTTCCCCGCTGCATCGCAAGAAGCACCAACTGGACCAAACGGAAGTTACGAGACGTCAGCTTTAATTAAAGCAGCAGGCAAATTGGTCCTGTTGAGTAAAATGCTCAAGAAACTGCGGGACGACGGACATCGAGTTCTTATATTTTCTCAAATGACCAAGATGTTAGATATCCTCGAGGATTACTTGGAGGGTGAGGGATACAAGTATGAAAGAATAGACGGTAATATAACGGGTGCGCAGCGTCAAGAAGCCATCGATAGATTTAACGCTCCTGGCAAGTATTTTGTGAGATTATGTTTTTCCTGTTTTTATGTAACTGGAAATTCTCAGAATAAACTAGACCGATTTTTATCCCTGATTTCTATTATATAATTATAATAAAACACACGAGGGAAAAGTTCTTTATCTATTTCTTAATTAAAATTTTGCAGGTGCCCAACAGTTTGTTTTCTTGCTTTCTACGCGTGCTGGTGGTTTAGGTATTAACTTGGCAACGGCAGATACTGTGATTATTTACGATTCCGATTGGAATCCGCACAACGATATCCAAGCGTTTAGTAGAGCTCATAGAATAGGTCAGGCCAACAAAGTTATGATCTATCGATTCGTCACACGTAATTCCGTGGAAGAAAGGGTAACGCAAGTAGCTAAGCGCAAAATGATGCTCACTCATTTGGTTGTGCGACCAGGCATGGGTGGCAAAGGCGCCAACTTCAGTAAACAGGAGCTTGATGATATTTTACGTTTCGGTAATTTTCATACATTAATACAATTAGTGAGCTAATATTGAAACCGTCTGAATGGAAATTATTACTGCCAAACCATTTTTTCTAATAATTACTCATCTTGGTATAATTAGAGTAAGTTTAACGCGACAATTTTTATTCAGGTACGGAGGAATTATTCAAGGAAGAGGAGGGTAAGGAAGACGAAGCTATACATTACGACGACAAAGCCGTCGCCGAATTACTGGACAGAAGTAAGGAGGGTATTGAGCAGAAGGAGAATTGGGCTAACGAGTACTTAAGTTCCTTCAAGGTCGCCTCGTACGTAACAAAGGAAGGTGAAACGGAAGAAGAAGCCGATACGGAGATAATTAAGCAAGAAGCGGAGAATACAGATCCGGCATATTGGATCAAGCTGCTTAGACATCATTACGAGCAACAGCAGGAAGATATCGCTAGAACACTTGGGAAAGGTTCGTTTACATTGATATATGCGAAGACACATGTTAAAGTAGTGTATTCGCAATTCTATTAACACACTAAATCATATACGTACTTTCATGCACATCTAATTCATTGCAGGTAAACGAGTACGAAAACAAGTTAATTACACGGATGGAGGTGTGACCGGTGACCAAGGCGCAAGAGATGATCAGCCATGGCAGGAGAATTTGTCAGACTATAATAGCGACTTCAGCGCGCCCAGTGACGACGACAAGGAGGACGATGATTTCGACGAGAAGGGTGATGGGGACTTGCTCTCTCGCAGAAGTAGAAGACGACTGGAGAGACGCGACGAAAAGGATAGACCTCTGCCACCTCTACTTGCCAGAGTAAATGGAAATATCGAGGTTGGTTTTTCAGAAAACTGTGCAAACATATATGTATACATTTTGTACAAATTTTCAAATATCGAACTAGGAAATGGGACCCAGTAAAATATTACAAGAAAATAATTTTCACAGGTTCTAGGTTTTAATGCTAGACAACGGAAAGCATTCCTCAATGCAATTATGCGTTACGGGATGCCACCTCAAGACGCTTTCAATTCTCAGTGGTAAGCCATTTTATAAAATTATTACAATATATACATATATCACTGTTTATTTCCATCATGTATTGTATGCATTTTTTAATTCAATTATTTAGGTTGGTGCGCGATCTGCGTGGCAAGTCCGAGAAGAATTTCAAAGCCTATGTTTCTCTTTTCATGCGACATCTCTGCGAACCAGGTGCTGACAATGCAGAAACATTCGCCGATGGTGTTCCGCGAGAAGGTCTCAGTCGGCAGCATGTATTAACGAGAATCGGCGTCATGTCTTTGATTAGAAAGAAGGTAATGGTCATTAAAAAAAAAGATATATATGTCGAGTTCTACTTCTTCACTCGGGTGTTACTAACCACGACAAGAAATATTAGAGAAATACAAGATACACATGGTATTACAGGTGCAGGAATTCGAACACATCAACGGCTATTATTCGATGCCGGAAATGATACGCAAACCAGTAGAGCCCGTCAAAGTTGGAGAGACAGTTGGAGAGGTAGCGACTGGTACTAGTAGCACCAGTGCTACCCCAGCCACTTCGAATGCTCCAAGCCCAAGCCCTGCTGCCACGCCAACTCCGACTTCTACCTCTGGTACAGGCAACGAGACTAACAAAGCGAATTCTGATTCATCCGAAGTTAAGGAATGTAAGGATGAAGCAAAGGATAAAGAGGTTGGTATATTGGATACTTCTATAACCACATCTACCATGAAAATGTTGTTCATTTGCGTAACGTAAAGATGCGAATTTTAAGATATTATTTCTCATAAACATATCACAACAAATTATCGTTTATCTTAGACTGGTGATGCGAAGGACATAAAGGAAGAGCCAAAGAGTTCTAAAGAGGAAGAGGAAGTGAGTTCCGAGAAAGATAAGGAGAAGGAGGACTTGAAGAAGGAAGAAAAAGATGCTGAAACGGAGACTGCGGACAAGGAGAAGGACAAATCTGACGTAAAAGACGAGAAACCTGTAGTGAAACACGATGATAAAGTGGAGACCAGCGAGAATAAGAAAACTGAACCAGAAGAGGATGTTGTTATCGTTAAAGATGACGAAGAAGAAGTGGAGAAGCGAGAGGTACGTGCTGGTGTAAAATTGTAAAAGACTGCATCTTGTCAGCTTAATTCACACTGTTCTCTATTCTAGGAAAAGGATAACAAAGAGAAGGATGTCAAGGAGTGTGACACAGAAGTGATGAAGCCTAAGCGTAAATTTATGTTTAACATAGCCGACGGTGGTTTTACGGAATTGCATACGCTTTGGCTGAATGAAGAAAAGGCCGCAGTACCGGGCCGCGAGTATGATATCTGGCATCGTCGACACGATTACTGGCTCTTGGCCGGTATTGTCACGCATGGTTATGGACGCTGGCAAGATATCCAAAATGATATTCGGTAGTAGATGCTTTCCTTAACAAATAGTTCTTGATAATAACATTATTACCTTAGAACTGCAAGACATTTAGTCCTGTAACTCTAAAGCACAAAATGAAAGTTTTAATCACAGTTTCAAAGTCATAATGTGACGACGCTAATTATTCAAATCTCCTTTCGTTTCTACTCACACTAAGTTGTGCTTATTACAGGTTTGCAATTATCAACGAGCCGTTCAAAATGGACATGGGAAAAGGCAACTTTTTGGAGATAAAGAATAAATTCTTGGCAAGGCGCTTTAAACTCTTAGAACAAGCTTTGGTAATCGAAGAACAGTTGAGGCGGGCTGCCTACTTGAATCTCACGCAGGATCCTAATCATCCCGCCATGAGTCTTAACGCGCGATTCGCCGAGGTTGAATGTCTTGCTGAGTCTCATCAACATCTTAGCAAGGAGAGTCTTGCTGGTAACAAACCAGCGAACGCGGTGTTGCATAAGGTTGATTCAATTAAATTCATTACATTAAAATGTTTTTAAATACGCAAACAGGTTAACAATCTAAATGTTTCTTACAGGTGTTAAATCAACTGGAAGAGTTGTTGTCTGATATGAAATCAGATGTGAGTCGTTTGCCAGCAACTTTGGCTCGCATCCCACCAGTCGCTCAGAGACTCCAGATGTCGGAGAGGTCAATATTGAGTCGTCTGGCAGCCACGGCACCCGGTGGTACTAGTTCTCAGACTGGACAGGCTGCGTTATTGGCACAGCAGTTTCCAGCCGGATTCTCCGGAGGACAATTACCAGCCTCCTTCGCGGGCGCTGTTAATTTTGGGAACTTTAGACCGCAATACTCAGTTCCGGGGCAACCACCGCAAGGTTTCACAGGTCCGTGATAAAACAATAATAATAAAGAAAAAGAGATGGTCACAGCCTGTAATAGCATCGTTAATTATTCCATTACAATCTTTGACATGATCTTCGTGTAACGGGATATTGTTTTTTTTTTACAGCCTGAATGTTAAGTGTTGGAACACAGTGGCTCAAACAAGAACTCAAAATAGCGCAAATTGAACTGTCTCGTGAGAATCGTTTGCGCTGTAACATTATTTTTCGTAAATTACAGTTTTTAGCTGAATTTTTCTAGAAAAGGGGTACGAAGAAGTTTCCAGGTGAAAACGTAATATTTTACAAATCAAGTTGCATTACTTCTGTATTTATTACGTGTACATTCGGCATCTAGATTCAAGATTTCACATTCTCTGTATTTATACATGCGTTCTTTATAGGAAACGACATAGATTATTTTCTTAAGTTCATTTTTTAAGGATTTGATTTACATCCTTTTTAGCTCTTAATGTATTGCACGTAGTGAAAAACAAGTACATTATTTACTTAAGTCTATTTAAGACCTTTTAGTTTATAATATCAAGTTTCTCCATGTCGTCACTTAAGGTGCTTTAATACAAACAATCTATCACTTGTAATTTATTCACGAAATTTGCGACAATAGGTTACGCGCGAGCGATGAACTTTTAGAACATCTACGATACTTTAAGGCCTGTGGTTCATTTTGAATTGAATACGTTCGCTATGGTGGACAACGGCAATCACTTTGTGCGTCAAAGACTGACAGTCGGATGAGGTAGTTGAGCAACTTTTGCTGCATAATGCACTTATATTGTAATGCATGGGTTGTAGAATTCCGGTATGATGCGGAATTTCTTTTAATAGCCCCATTGTTTTTATTTAATCATTATATTGAAGAAATATTTCGCGTAACCTTTCGACAAGAAAGAAAAAATTAATAAGGTGATCTAAGATGAATTTTTGTTACTTTCTCTTGATTTTGAATGCATTTTTTATTATTTAGGAAAGAACAAGTCATTTTTCTACTGAGAGAGAGGGGGGAGAGAGAAAGAGAGAAGTTTCTTTTGTACGAGGATAAGAGACAATGCATTTTAACATTCGAAAACAAATATAGAAGTTATCATTATTCTATGTGCGCACATATAACATCGGTATCTCTGTACATATATGATCATATTTATAAAAATAAAATCACTCGATAATTCCAATTCACGTATAGTAGACTTGTAAATTATGAGACACGATTCGCTATAATGCCCCATGCATTACCATAAAGTGAACTAAATGCACTCACAAGATTTTGATGAACTTATAGTAAGCGTATGCGTATTGTTCAGTCTTTTCTACCCGTTTTGAAAAACAGAATCAGCTTAATTTTCCGTTAACGAACTCGCCAAATCACTGCTTTTGGCAGGTCTGAGTTTTCAAAATCAGTTTAGAATTTAGCTATGAAAATTGAAAAACGATTTGAGGAAAAGCGGAGATGGAGTGAATGGAATATTATTAAAAAGAAGAAAAAAAAGAATCGTTTGTGTATGTATTAGATTACTGGAATAAATTAATAATAATTAGAATGGGAGTGTATGTTTTCATCCTCAAGCATGATATGTGTAACAGTACTGTTTTAATGTTGTTAAATACATTGCAACAATTTGAAAAATAGGCATTTTCAATATATATAAAAATGCGAAAGTGCAGCGTTGTTTAAGTTTTTTATACGTAATTTTTTTCAATTCTCGATTTTCGCGATTT
>NW_011967186.1:646882-678368 GCF_000949405.1 Vollenhovia emeryi
TTTTCTGTTTTCGGGATTCTCGGTTTTTGCGATTTCAAGTTTCAAATTCTTGGAAATTCAAATAGTGCCACCTCTTTGCTGATCATGTTCTCCTGATACTTTTTGCAGTTTTCGGGATTTGCGATTTGAAGTTTCAAATTCTTGGAAATTCAGATAGTGCCACCTCTTCGCTGATCATGTTCTCCTGATACTTTTTCAGTTTTCGCGATTCTTGATTTTCGTAATTTGAACATTGAAATTCTTGGAAATGGTGACAAATTCTTGGAAATTTAAATAGTGCTACCTGTTTGGCTGTCATATTCTCCTGATACTTTGCCAGTTTTCCGGATTCTCGATTTTTGCGAGTTGAAGTTTGAAATTCTCGGAATACCAATTCTTGGAAATTGTGAGAAATTCTTGAAAATTTAGACAGTACCACGTACATACATCTTGGCTGACATTATTGACTGTCAATAAAGATGTTTTCTTCAATTATCTGCAGGCCTTTTCATATTCGATAATAACGGGAGCTTATCCAGGACTGACCGCCTTTACGAATTGTCGATATTTCGCTATTGCCGAGATTCAAATCCGGAAACAGGAAGGCAATGCTGTTTTATCCGCGCGAGTGCGTTCGAGGGGGGGAGGGATGTCGTGGTAGGAACGTTCCGTATGACATTATTCGACTCGCATAAGAACAAGAACGGTGTTTTGAGGAAGGGGGGGAGGGAGTATCATCAAACTCACGTTCGTCTCGTGTTTGTCTCGGCTCCAGCTTCTACGCGAGCGACTTCTCCCTGGTGTCGTGCAACTCGTTAGTCCCGGTCGATTATAGCAATGGCAACCCCGAAAGTGTGGGCGAAGATACAACCCCTGGAAACTCCTGTCAATCTACTAGACATCACGACGGAACAATTGGCCGCTAAGCAGGAGAGGTAAATATACCCCTTGCGTTGAGTCCAGTTGTCTTTGATTGCGGTCAAGCCACTGCTACAAGTGCTTCGAAGTATTTCTCTTGTCCGTCTATCTTTTCTGAAAGAAAGAAGAAAAATACTTTGTAACGGTTGAAGCAACAGTTTGACCGCAGCCTTTACCGGACTCTCCCCTGTAAGTAAATTTGACAAAATTCTCAGTCTTCCATTCGATTTGTGCTCAATTTAAATATCACGGTGTGCAACCGAAAGCTTAGCGGTGCCTGATAAAGTATGCATGAGGCAGGATCTTCGTTATGTCGTAAGAACACCGTCTGAAACGTTTATCATTTCAAGTTGGTGCCGAGGCCTGAAATTGGAACATTGGTCATGTATAATTCTTCTCTCTGAAGTTGCTTTTTTACCACCAGGGAGCTGAAGAAATATTTCAACGAGGACAACACCAATCCGGCGGACGAGACGTTTGGAGAAACTTATGATGCAACTGACACTGACAACGATGCAGTAATAGCACACATGTTACAATGTCAATTCAATCACGAGTACGACTCGATGTTGAAGCGTACGGAGGACAAGTTCAATCGTGACTCAAAAGGTAACCTGAAATACGTCGGCTCCTTGCCCTGCGTTGTCAGTTTAAGTTATTCCTCCTTATTTCAGTGAGCATCTCGTTCAGCAATTACCGGAGCTCCCTATACGAAGCCAAGGATGAAGATAACGTGGATTCCAACGTGGACGACAGTAACAGGGACTTCGATCGTTTTGTCGTAAGTGCAGCTCGATGTTACTCGTGAGATGTCTTGTATATGTGCAGATTAGATGCTGCGTGGATTAAAGATTTGTTTATGTCAATAATGTATCAACAAAGCATTGCTCATTAGAAGAAACACCGATACATTGTTCTTTTTTCCTTTTCAGAGCATAGAAAAGGAGTACGCCTCGATACCGCGCTGTGGTTACAAAAAGGGAAACGATTCGCAGATCGTTACGAAGCACGACATCCTAATGTCTTCCAGGATCAACGCTTGCCGAGTGTTACAATTCCCGCCGGGAATCGACACGGGAGACACGGGTGGTTTCGATGTCAAGCTGAACAACAAAGTGTACAACACCTTGCGCGCTTATAGTCGCGCGCAATGCTCCAAGGAGAGAGCAAAAGTCTCGCCAAAATCTAAAACCCATTCAAAATAAAATGTCAGTGCCCGGCACGATTTCTTCCTGATAAATAGTATTCCGTACCTCGTTAACGCGCGATCTCTTTGAGTCTTATTTTTGTCAAATTGCTTTGTATTGATTAATCAGTTGGGAGTATTTTAGATTACTTTTAAAAATCATGTCATATCACTAAATATCAGTTTTCTACGTTAATAATAACGGACACTTGTCTAGGACTCAAATACTAATAAACATCGCTAACGGCGTACGGAATATCTCAACATTGTTATATTTATGCCTACTTGTTGTAAATACGTCAGGGTACTTGCATTATATGACGAAATGATGAGTTTGTACATAATTCAGTTAAATGTACATTATATAAAATTCCAAAAAAATAAATCTTGCAACTGGGAATATTTGGTCAGAACTGAAATATATTATATCCTTTATGTATATATACGAGTATATTGTAGCAGCATAAAAAGAAAGATAACTTATCGGATGCAACAACGGAAAATGATTGCGTTAAATGGTGAAATGATATTGCTGATATTCTAGAAATAAATATGACTATTCCGGTTGGTAACGGATAAAATTCAATGCTTTTTATCTGACATACCAAACTTATAACTGTTACATTTTTTTCCACTTTAAATAAAAATATATAAATGCCATTGGATACAATAAGTGATTAATTAAATCGTCAATCAAAAGTTGTACTACCAGAATTTATATATATGTGAAATTCATGGAACTTATTAATTATTCTTTTGATTATTAGTTATCCCTGGATCACGGAAGTATCAAACAAACACTTTTGCCATCGACAAGAAACTGATTGCATGATAAACCTATTGAAAAAAACATTCCGTTCCTTCTTCATACATTGAATTATATTAAAGAAATTCCGTGTATATCACAGGAAAACAAATGGACAAATTTACAGGAGTGTGCCCAGACGCATGAAATTTATCCAAGCATCGAAATTCATCCGTACTATACGTATCATCGCTCTTTTAATACTGACACAATTTAGAATTGGTGTCGGAAGAGATATAAAAGAAATAGTTTGTACAATTTTTCTTACGAGATCATTTTCTTACACAAAAGAATTTTAATATATGTATATTCCTATCTACTGTTTTTTTTTCTATATGAAATGCATTTTTCAGTAAATGCGATGGTCGACGTACCGATTGTTAATTTAAATAAGCTGCATGCATAGACACACCTTTTTCCCCCTTTTCTTGATTCCTATCTTTTGGTATATTTCGTGTAATCATAGTTTTCATCCAATAAAGTATACCTCACATAAAGTACTAGAATGTATCAAATATATATATGTATATATATATTATATACGCAAGTGTATGTGTTTATGTGTGTAGGTGTGTGTGGGTGGGTGTGTGTATACATTTTTGTGTAAATATGCTGCATGAACTTGTGTCTCTTGACAAGTGTCTTTCACATAGCAGTATCATTTTTCCCATGGAATGATACTAAAACTTGAAGAATGTCATATCGAAATGATCGCGCTTAGTCGTCTAGATCATTAACGTGAAGGACCTCTCTATGGGTTAAACCGGCATTCGATAGAGTCAAGATGTCCCGACAAGGATAGAGGATTCTTCTGGGATAGCTCGTTGTTATCTCGAAACTTGCTGGTGAATCTGGTTGGCTGAAAATCCAGTGATAAACGTCCTGAAAAAGAACAGTACATGTAATTCTACTTTCATTGAATGTCTGATACAAAACCTTTTGCAAATCTCTCATATACTAGGTGAGAATACTTCTAATTCATGTTTACGATTGTTTATACAGTTACCTCGACCGTATCAGACATGAGGAATCTTCTCTTCATCGTTCTTTCTCCAAGCTTAATCTGAAGATGACACGCGTTGGGATTAGACGGTTCTGGCTCGAGAGGCACTTTACTAATGGTCAGTTCCTTCTCGAGGCGTATACGTTGAATCTCCATTTCTTGAGCGTTCAACTCTTCCTTCTCTCGGGCCTCTTGCTCCTCGCGCGCTCTTCTTTCCTCTTCTCTTTTACGATCTTTCTCCTGATCCGCACGTAACGATTCCTCGTAAGCGCGATCCTGTTGTTGCCGAAGCGACTGCGCCGCGCTACGTTCTGCTCTAAAATACCAATAAAGAGATAAATAACATTTATTTCCTCAATCTTCGTATTTCTTAGCAAATTCTTAAACAACACAGATTTTGCATCAGTGCCTGATTTCTTTCCAGATCCGTTTTCTCGTTGAAAAAACTAAGATATTCTAGAATCTCACAGAATATCCCAATTACCTTTCTCGACGTGCTTGGATCAGATTAATTTCATTACGTTCTATGATCGTTTGCAGTCGCGACATTAAATCGGCGGAAGATGGTGCGCCTTCCAATCTATAGGACAGAAGAACAAGTTTATGTACCAAGCTCGGTGAATTGCAGCTATTGAGAAGATAAACCAAACGTTTGTTTCAATGTATGTAAATAGATTAGCTTCACGTACCGACCGACTATTGTCATTCTATTGTCCTTCAGCACGATCAGCGCTAGGAAGGGGTATGATCCCAATTTGAGTGCTTCCGCGACTTTGTAACCCTCTCCGGATTTTACGTTACATGCCCAGAACAAAGTATGGATGTTTATATATCTTATCACTTCTGGATCACACAATATGTTTCTGTAAACAAGCCCTTCCTCGTCACATCATGAACCTTGTATCTACGCTGTCATGTAAAAGCAACGGCTACTCGTAAGACTTGCCTGCACCATTGGTCAACTTCCTGAGTCTCATCCTTATGCAAATATACCAACAGAAATCTTAATTCCTGTTTCGCGTCCGACAGGGCTTGGCTGTAGGAGCCCTGGTAAAATACTGGGTGAGTGTTACCGTAACGCTCCTCGTAAGTTCTAATAAAGTTGACTACATCTTCCACTGGATCGGAGGACACTTGGAAATTCGTTTCGATTAGTGCATATAAATTGTATACGTCTACACGCACGCGATTGAAAGGATAATTATTAAAATGTCGAGTTAGCGAGATTAATCGCAATCAATTTGCAACCGGTAGGTCACTGTGGTCTCACGAGATTTTAATCCAAATAGCGCAAAGAGTAAAATTTGTCGAACACAGTCAAATATCCTATGTAAATGTCTTTGTCGAGTCGCAAGGAGTTTACTCGCAACCGAGGGATAAACCGCTGACCAAAGTCACATACACCAATTCATAGTAGGCATTACTTTATCTTATTGTCTTCTTTTATCTTGTTTTATCTTATTTTATTTAAAAAAAAAGCTAGTAATGCCCAGTAAGGATCTGAGCAAAATGGCTGTCTTATACTCTTAAGTTTTATGTTTTAAGCCTTTGTCTTGAGGTAACGCACAATAACTGTCTTATGTCTTAAGAGTACAAGACAACCATTCTGCTCGGGCCCATAGGCTAATATTACATTTGTCGTACCACAAAGTTTTCAAGCATATTGATTGGTTGCAGAATGAAAGTTTTCTAGAGACTCAAAGACTTCTATTCTGGTGCCAACAAACACGCTTGAAAATTTTGTCGTACGACAAATGTAATACCGGCGTAATGCCGCGAATCCGTGCACCACAACGCTCTCGGTGGTTTGTCCCTCGCTTGCCACGTAATGGAATGCTTATTATCTTTGCGCTCTACACTCACCAGGTCTGACGTTTCTCTTAAATATTGCGAAAAGCAGCTGTAGGATACTGCTCACTAGATTGTAACACATGGAAAAAATGTAGGATAAGAGACCGCCGCCGCCACCGGAGCTTCCTGGGTAACTAAAATAAATTCTGGAACTACTGTCATCCACAACCTGCGGCGGGCGGGCGCGCGAGTCCTGCGCATACATGGATGGTCTGCCCTCGTACAGGTTCAATTGCTCCTGCACACAACAAGCACTTTGAGCGAATCGCAAATATCAGAGCACCACGCTGGCACACGTGGCGCTTACATAAGGCCCGTCGGATTGGCGATATAAAAAATCATCGACGATAAATAGATATGTTGCCTCTCGCTGAGGTGCGAGGGAAAAAAATGTAAATTTATTCAGTTATTCGTCTCGATAACGTTCGATGCATGGAAATGCATCGTGAATTGCGAAACGCCGCGCCCGAGAATCGCGAGATATACACGAGTTAACGCAGCGGCATACCTGAACCGCTACTTCCAGGTTCCAGTTGTGCCTCTGCAAAACGTCCCTGCATACCGAGAGGTCTTCGATGCCGGTGAGGTCCTGGGGGTGATTGTTACGTGTCGTCAGTCACGAATATCGACAGGCGCGTGACCTTAGGATAAGGAACGGCGAGAAACGTGCGTACCTGAAACTGCAGTACTTTCTCGGTTTGGTCGCCGCTGAGCTCCCCCAAGGCGAGGTCTGCCATCGCGACGTCTCCCTCCTGAAGCCGCGGGTGCGAAGCGGGTTTAAAAAAATCCGGCCGTCGTGCGCGCAGTTACGTCCAACTCATCAGCTGATGTGAGGATCGCATACACGGCGTAGGTTATAACGCGGTGTCGTGATCATTTGGATGCGCGAGACGCGGGTGTCCTCCCGGTCGGGAGTTAACCTCGAGTGTTGTTCGAGTCGAGCGCGAAGTCACCCGAGACGTCACGACGCGATACGCATCTCATTTCTTCGCTGCGTGCACGATGTTTTCCGACGTCATGGCTCACCACGGGTGCAATTTACAATTTCAAGCTCGTCTCTCATGTGTCATGTCGGGCGCCGTGGCTCCGGGGGAATTGGTCGACGCGGGGCCAATGAACGCTGCCTCTCTCGCGCCACGCGATTGACGGAGCGAAAATCCCCTAGGCGCGGTGTAAACGCGCCTTAAGTCTGTTCCAAGTTTACCCAATGGCCGCGTTCAGCAGACACAACTGTCGAGTGAGCGCTCAGTATGATTGGCTAAGGCCCGGTTTCACCAACGCGAGTTAATCTAATCGGTCGGTTAACTTGACAGGGTGCCAACATAAAACTTCTTTATTAACCTATTTTCTTGGTTAATAAAGAAGTTTTATGTTGGCACCCTGTCAAGTTAACCGACCGATTAGATTAACTCGCGTTGGTGAAACCGGGCCTAATACTTTTAGATCCAGCCAATCATGTTAAGAAATCATTGAGCGCTCGCTCAACAGTTGTGTCTGCTGAACGCGGCCATTGGATCTTGCGAATTACAGCGAATCGGTTACTTGCACTGACAATTTCGAATCGACCAACGTGACTTGGACTCTTGGAGAAATCCACAGGTATCCAAGAACACTTAATTTTTTATTCACCTCTTATCTAATTGTCTAGGAAAAAGATTTTATACAAATAAAATACAATAGAACTGTTAGGTACGCATTATTGATACTTTTTTTCTATTCCAGGCTTCAGATTCGCTGAATTGACTGATGCATTTGTTCAACGCAGGAATAACAAGGAGCGCAAATTTCTTCATACACTTCACTCTTTATTTTCCTTTGACTATAATAACTCGAACTCTTTATACACTCTCATAGCCTAAGTACGTGTAAATATAATAACAGAAATTAACATATCGTAAAACTCATTGTATCCCTATTGTTTACAGATTTCGCTACTGTAATTCGTGGAATGATTGCGCATTCGTTTATTCTCGCAATTGCAATTCCGTTGATATCCTCAGGCAGGAATGGTGACTTTTCTGTCAAGTCTTACAATGTCGTGCGTCGTTTGACCAATTAAATTGTAAAAAGGGAGTTCTCGCAAAGCGATATATTGCACGTACTAAGTCGCAAGAATAATTTTACGCATCGGAAATCGCGATATTAATCGAAAAACATCACTTTCACGCCACTTAATAATATTATCCCAGAACCTCAGAATTACAATAATATACGCTACGTGGATTCGATGCGTGATATAAATCCTTTCCCAACGTGTGAATTAGCTTTTGATATCGGATAACATTAGTAGTCATGTCACACACGAGAAATGCAATACACGATAACTACGCTTTTTATTGACTAAAATTTCATCAGACTCGCATAAAGAACTATATTTTGCACAAGGAGATTGAAGAATTAATGTTCAAGGCACACACACGTTTGTCAAGAACACATATAGACCTTGGTCGGTTGTCATATTAGAAACAAATGCCGTTTTTACTCTTGAAAAATTGCCAGAGTAAATTAAAAAGAAAAACTGTATGCACAAAACACGCAAAACGTTTACGACGCGAGACGAAAGAGAAGCTATTTAATATTTACATATCATTTTTTGACTCTCTGCGTGTACGATTTCTTAGCGAAATCTACATACATATATATAAATTTCAACTTTTGCCTTGAGAACAAACCTGTATCTCAGAGAAAGCTAATTCATTCGAGCGCTATACACACATTTATAAATAATGCAAGACAATAAATATGTAACAAACGGATACATACGTCTCGGTAAATAATCCAGTACAAATAATTCGCGATCTGTACTATCAATATATTAAGATATATCACACAAATTAGCTAGAAACGAAGATTTCGGAAACACACTCCTGCATGAGCTTATACAGATTTACATTAGTGGAAGTCAGAAATCCGATCTACTGCTTGTATTCGTCAATCAATTCTTCAAACGTTTAAAATTCGATGATTCTCAGCCATGCGCGGCAAATTTAGTCGATCTTCGAGTGAACAATTAACATTTCTCACTTGTTAAGTTCATACAGGAATTTATTCTCACTATTTAAAACGCCGTGTAATAATTATGCACAGATTGGAAATTCCGCAGACGATCAGTAATGCCCATGTACGATCGCATTATTATAGTTGCTCTTCTCCCTCCGTAAACGCTGGGGCACAAAACGATACGAAAAACTTAACGAGAATGAGGCATTTGAAAGAGTTCTTCAATTTGTCAATTTCCCTTAAACGGAATACATGCTTCATCGTATGAATGTACGGATTTAATGTACAATATCGATATCTGTACATAGTTCGAGGAACTTTTCTTACGCAATGTACAAGTGATGTATAGATTCATAAAATATTCCATGTACATTAATTCCATTATATATACACACACATACACACACACTCACGCTCACATGTATGTGTATATAATATATATATGTATACTTTTTGTAGACTTGTGATGCATATAACATTTTAAAATTTTAGGCACATCGAGCACACAACAATGATATACGTACACAACGAGCCTTAGTTACAAGAGCACACGGTAACTTTTGTACATATATATCTTCCAATATAATTAATAATATACAAACTAAACACAGCAGCAGTTTTATGATTTAGTTCAATCATAACGCAGCAGAACTTGTATATATTATTGTATGTATTCATATAATATCTATATATATATGTATATATATATTATTGTGAGTAATTAACACTTTATAAAATATTTATTCTGTTTCTTTAAATCTAAAAATATTTATAGATTTGATTACTGCAATGTAGTAACATTAATATACGTTTTATCATATTTGATGTTTGTACTACGAAGATATTCGAAAACTGATTACATCCAAAACTGATTATGAGGTTCGTATAACAAATAATAACAACATGTGAGAATTAATTGTCAAAGATGTTCACGTAACGATTCATTATATCAAATTTCATATTTTAATAATTATTGTATCTCTATAGGACGCTTTTTTTATATACTTTCGTAATATTATTCTAATAGTGTACTTTTTTAGATTCACTTGATATCATTTGAAATGCATATTGCACACACATTTTATATGAACATTTTCGATATGAATTTTTGTATTTTTCATTATGTCTGCAGATTTACCAAAAATTAACAATATCTTGTCGCTAATTATTATAATAATTTATATTATATAATTCTTTTTGTATGTTTCGTTCTGTGTATCACTGTAACAGTATAATTATTATACTTGTGGTAATCATGCGTTTTCATCAGTGCAATAAAACAACTAATGTGGCATTTAAATTGTTGTACTGATTATGCAAAAAAAAATTATCAACTTTTATATCAGGCAGTATGACAACGTTAAAGATTTTCATTTTGAACATGTGTTGCGCGGCGTGGCGATAATATGTATCTTGTTTCACGAGCAACAATGAACTTTAGCACATTTTGTACGTTCCCTGTAAAAAATTCTGACTTTTCAATCAGATTAGCGACTCGTAAAATATTTTATCTCAATCTCTATATATTTAAAAATTATATAGTTGACAGCGCGTATATGCTCCAATAACTAAGGCAAAATTATGTACACGTGTATAAACATGCTCCGTAGATCAAGAATCTACAAATATATAGATTTACTTATTATATATGTATAGATCTTTATATATATATTTTTTTATATAATATATATAACACGATACAACGAATACTGTTAGGTGTATCTTAAGGCACTCGTGCGAATAAAATCTAAAAACATTTGGAACAAATAAAGAAAACAAAGTCTCTAACTTTAATAACAATTCATAAACGTACACACCTAACTATTGTATTTAGTTAAATTGGTCCAGAACTAGAATTGATGAAAATGCTTTCACTCTGTGTTAAACCCCGTAAGATAAATTAGGAAATAGTGTTAAACGATCGCCGAATATGATCGATCGACCCTGTATTAATGTAACATTTCATCGTAGCCTCTTAACAAGTAATATTATTAAAACTCCGTCTAAAGCCAGGAACTAGCGCTTTAAGGAATATTGTTTCACCCTTTACACACTTTTTCACACTTCAATTAAAATGTACAATGCAAAGCTTCTCGACTTGCACGTCGTTTACTCCAATTGATATCCTTACAAGTAAACACGCTTTAAATGTACTTTAAACAGCATAAAACTCAAGTGCGAAACAGGTGAAAAGGGAGGATGAAACTATCACTGTAACATATAGAACCTGTGTTAACAGAGACTTTGGGGTTGATACATATGCGGAGCATCACTATCCAGTACTTGAACACCGCGCACATTATGAGATATAACGTGTATGTTTAATTTAGCCCGTTTGCACGAAGAAATTATGTCGCGTAGATTGAGATTGGCCTTAACTCTTGCTCACTTTAAATTCTTCTAATATTAATATCACGAGTTTTGCTTCAATAGATCTTCTGTGTTATGGCAATATAGGTACTCATCAATATCTAATAACGCTGGATGCAGATCCACTCCAAAATCTTTTCTGACGCTTACCACAGCTTTTGTATTATTAACTATAATATGAGCTATGAGACATTGGCTACTCCGCGTAACCTGGAATATTTTAATAAATAAAGCAATGACAATGTTGTCATAATAGACAGTTTTTCTTTATACAAAAAGACAAATATACTAATATGTATATTTTTGGTCTTCGTGTTTCACAATTTACTTGATTTAATATCATTACCTTTAAAATAACGTGGATAAAATATACAAATAAAATAACACTCAAGTAAAATATGACGAAGATAATTTTAACAATGATAATTTTTTAACAACAAAGTAAAATATTTAGCCACTTCGAGTGCGTTTTTAACACCGACACACACAGTGAGAATATATCGACAAATCGATATGCAGAAATCGCAAACAACGTTATCAAGTAAAACTTTTCATTATGCAAGATAAATCATTTAAATATCCCATAGCTCAGATTCTGTCATATATATAGATATATGTATATATATATGTATAGGAATGTTTCATTTTTCTCCTTGCACATTGTCCCTATTATCAGAGACGTAATTGTACCATATGTGTACTTTTTTTATATAATTTTTTTAACCGTATACATCCCTCACTAACATAATGTCGCCAGTGTACATATTTTTGCAAACTGGAATGACAAATATATGTTTATATCCATATGTACGCGTGTATGTATATATCTACCTACGTGTTTTATACATATAAGTCTCTTCATAAATAAAAATTCGCAGTGTGAGCACATTCAGCGATTGAACATCACTCGTAAAACTTTGTACAAATAAAAGACCAGAGTCTCTTTTGAAAAGTGTAAACAATCGAACGTGTATTATATAGTTTCGTTAAAATCTTTGGCTAAAACATCTAATTGCGAGCTAGAAGTGTACCTCGGGTAACTCTTTGTTAATGATGATCCACATCGGTTGACTTAGCTAAAATCAGCAAACCTTTTAAAGCGTTCGTTATTTAGCAGTTAAAATTTCGATGCTGACGCCATTAACAACGACAGCTGGATCGTTTTGTGATCCAGCCGCGATATAAAATATTCGTATCATCTTTCATTATCATCACGGATAACATTTGTAGAAGTTTGCACTGTAAGCCGTTATTATAATCACAGTAATTATATGCTTGTAATCCAAATAACTTACTCGAGATTATTTATCAACGTCGTTTTCTTTCTTAGGGCTTTGTTGTGTGCGGTCGAAACACCTTGTGACATCCTGAGGAAGAAAATAACATGTATCATTTACTGTACGTATTAAATGTTGATTTATTCAATGCATAATTAATGTACCATTACGCACTGAAAATAGCCAGCAATATTAATATTGAATAATAACGAAAGTACGTGTAAGAATCGCATGCGGGCAAATTCGATAAAAAGAATGCGACGTACCTGTACCGCAATTTGTAATGGCGTTAATTCACCTACGGAGCAATCACTTCGAGCGACATTCGTCGGTACTAGCCTGGGGCAGAGTTTGCCTGTGAAGAGCGTGAATAATGCATGAATGCTTCTACGTTGTGTCAATTCCATGTGACGGTGTTGGTATCCAGCCAAGTGCCGTCGATGCCGCGACGTTGTAGGGAACCACCTTTCGCACAGGTTGCAGTACCGTCTGTGTTTTATCGTCGCCTGCAAAAGAAAACGGGATAAGCAAAGGATATCTCTCGAGTCGACGGAGAGAGAGTGTCTTAAAGAACAGGTACCCTGTTGCATGCAATAATTTAAATAATTTTTCTCACACCTTTTCGTGATAAGCTAATTGAGTTATGAGATCGACGATGGACATCTCGCTCTTCTTATGAACGTTTTTTGTATTGCTCTCAACTTTAATACTCGGCGTTATAACATCGTCATCCACCAACTTGGACTCCGCTATGTCGAGATCTTCGTTGTCCTGAATCGTAATGACCGGCGGCGACCTGGATGTCTCTCTGTCTGGATTCGTATCGCAATTTACGTTAACTTCGGGCTCTAATATCGGCATGTTGTCCTCCTTGGGCTTCATTTCCTTCGTGTCGCTCGTCTTATTTCCCTGCTCGGCGAATCTCGATATCTTGGGAATTTTGTAGGTCGACATCCGAGTCTTCTCTTTCCGCTGCGGATCTTGATGGGGAACGTCGTCGCTTCGGCCCGTTAGATTCTTCCGTTTCTCATTCAAGTGCACGGTACAAGCTGGGCTCTCGTTCGACGCAACCTGGCCGAGCTGTTTAAACGTCCTCAAGGATATTGTATTGCATCCGAGCGTGTCCCTTGCCGTCTCCCTGGAATCTGCTTCGTTTTTCTCAGGTGATCTCGGTTTCTTCTTCACGAAGGAACTTTTGCTTTGTTTGGAATGTTTCTTATCAGACTTCTCATCATTAGATATATTCTCAGTCTTGTGTTTATTCGCTACAGGTGTAGAGCCCCTCTGAGGCGCGACATTACTATGACGGTCTTGAGAGACCTCACTCGAGGGCACCTCCGAGAGGCTGTTGATAATTAAGCTCAAGCCCTGCTTCTTCTCCGCGGCTGTCTTAGACCTCGCGCTACCGATCGCGCTGCTCTGTACGTCGTATCTGGACTTCGAAAGGCACTTCTTCAAGGTCTCCTTGGCCGCCAAGACCTCCTTTATCAGAGACTCGTTGCAGCAGAAATTTTCCCTGGTCGCGGCGAAATCCGCTGCCTTGCAACACGGAACCCTCGAGGGGACCTCTCTAACGGAGCCAACCGAGCTGCTATCCAATGCGGGTCTACCGTCGCCGCTAATATCGATCTCCAAGATACGTTTGTCCAAGCCAAGCGAATTCCTATCGCGAGAGGAAGCCTCGGATTTATTGTAACATCCCAACTTTGCGCTTGACTCTTCGGATGCGTGATGTGGATTGTAATAGGTGACAGGATCGAGTTTCGGCATAGATACATCCAGAAGATCCGTGTTGCTGTTGTCCGTGATCTCTAACTCCAGCTCGAACTGGGTCGGAATCGCATCCGCCGTGTACAGCTGCTCGGTGTCGCCATCCTCGACCATGTGCCTCTCCAGCTCGCTGTGGTTAACATCTGGTGAAGCAGGTAGGATCTCTATGGTCGACTGGCTCTCGTCCGAAGACTCGACCTTAATGACGGTGCTGTTATCTATCTCGAAATTATCCAACATACTCGCGGAGTCGTCCTTAAGCAAGTCGATGTCATCCTGCAGAGTGCAATCGTTGTCCATATCGCTGAAGCTCAGACGTTCCTTCTTTATCGCGACTTTACCGTGGCTCTTGTTCAAGAAAGAGTCGCCGTCTAGCTCCTCCCTCCGCTCCTTGTCAGTTTGTAAATTGTCCTCTTCGGGCGACGTCTCGCTCGGACCGGGCAACTTGGCGAGACAGGTCTCTACCTTCGACGATGCCTTCAATTCCTTTAACGCAAGCTTGAAGTTTGAGCTGCTCGGGTGTTTGAGAGTATTCTTCTGGCCATGCGTGTTTGAAATCGCATCCTCGTCTGCTTTTATCGCTTGTTCGCAATTGATATCAAAACTATCAGTCTTGTCGCATTGAGAGATAGCTTTCTGCGGGTCAGCTTTTTCAGACGACTGATTGATTTCTTTATCGCACGACGTAACGTCCGTCTCGGATCGTGAATTATTGTTACGAGATCTCGGTCTACGTTTATTGTCCTTGTCGTCAATTGACTTGTGACCTTTGAACGACGCATTCTTCTTCGGCGTGGTGCACGTCTTGGTGTCCTTAGAATCCGTATCTGGGGATGGCGCAAAATTTAAATCGACCCTCGACGCGTCACTCACTTTCCTACAGTCGTAATCCGACATTCGCCTCTGCTTGAACCTGGCCGGAAGCAGATCGGACGTCGAATTCGACCTGGACAGTTTATGGTCACCTTGCTGCACTCGACAATAGCCATCCTTGCGACTCGCAGATATCCTGTCGATAGCTCGTAACGTAACGGGAGACAGAGTTAACTTCAGATCCTTCACCATGCTATCCAGGATGCGGTACCTTTCCAGCTTGACCTCCGGTTGCCACTTGGCGCTCTTGGCGATTACGCTCTCGCAGCCCTTGCTCAGCTCACATTTGAATTCCGCGCTGGCTGACGTCCGCTTGATGATCACCTTGGGAATCTTCTCGGAGATGCGTACCGAGGGATTCTTCTTCGTTTCGCATTCCAGCGCGTTCGTTCGCGCCGAATCGGAGGAGTTGCTGCGCCTCGTACAGTGTTCCACCTCATCGCGTCCCGATCTCTTGTACTTCTTGACCGGCAATTCCGAATGGCTCGAGCTCTGTCTCTTCCGCGTCACTTCTGGAGACGACGACCTGTTCCTTTCCTGTTTCCTCAGTTTCAGTATAGGTATCTTTTCCTCGTACTTCCCCGAATCTCTCGACTCCTGGGAAGTCATGCCGTTTACCGAATTATCCGCGAGATCGGATCTCGAGGTGCTCTTTATCTTCACCTTTGGTACAGTTTTCTTAACGCTTTTGCGTTTAACGCAAACCTCCGCGTCGTCATCGGCTCGCACTATCTTACTGGAATGCTTCTCGTCTAATTTAATTTTCATCTTGGGAATCTTATTCCTGCTGAACTCCTGCAGAGAAAGACTTTCGGAGTTGCTCTCGCACAAGTCCTCGCTCGTGAGCGTAGTTCGATCCAGGATATTCGCTTGAGCAGAAGTTTCTTCGCGAACTGCCTCGATAGACGGAGTCCCCGGGCGAGACCTCGCGTTCCTGATGATCATCTTTGGTATCTTCGGCTGACAGACCGACTTGCTAGCTGCACCATCCTGCGTAATGGAAGAGGAACCCACCTTCGTGACGAACTTTGAGCTAGTCTCGCTTTTCTTGATGACGAGTTTAGGGACCATCTTTGTGTTGGCGTTGCAGTCTATCGCGCTCAAGTATGCTATCTTCTCGTAGCTGCTGGAAGAAATTTCATTCTGCTCTTTGTTTACGTCGCTGTTCGGCGTCGCTTTGGATTCCTCGATCGTTGCCGCCGACTCGACCGCCGGCACCGTCTCGTCGATCGCTTTGGCTTCAATTTCAGTGATCACCTCCGCGTCTCGGGGCTCTTTGGGAGTCGACATCCTCGAGAGGGACAGATGGTCTAGGAGCGAATTATCCTGGAGCGAATTTACCGCGCTCGTAAAATTGATGGACGACTCGTCGATGCTGCACAGACGATTGACAGCGTCCTCCTGGATCTGGCTCGTCTCCCACACCATCGGCACCATGCTGTCGTCCTCCGTGAAATCGTGCTCGGATATCTGCGCCAACGCGCACCTGTCCTCCACATAGATCCCGCAATCGGAAGAGTCCATGCATAGTAATTTGGAATCGATTATGCTACCGCAATCCTTGGGATCTTCGGTCGTCCCGGACTCCTGGCACTGCTTCTTGTCACCTTTAATGTTGCTCTTGATAACGGTGAACTCCGATATATTCTGTTCGCGCCTCTCACACGCGAACAAATCGCACACAGTCTCGTCCGTTCGTAGATTCAACGCGACGACTGGCGGAGGAATTGCCATAGGACAAGAAGCGTCCACTACATCGTTTCCTCGATCCTTCAACGAGACTTCAGCTTTTTGTCCATCGTCTTCCGGCCTTGCCGCTCGCTGCTCGCTGCCTCCTTGGTCAAGTGTTTCTTCCACGAATGCGACGTCAGCTGGATTTTCCGAGGCAACCGGTTCGTCCTTTTTTAACGCAGAATCTCCTCTGTCACGCGTGTCTTGTTCATCCGTTTGGTCGAAATGACAGACCGACTTGTTAGCTACGCCATCCTGCGTAATGGAAGATGAATCCACCTTCGTGACGAACTTTGAGCTAGTCTCGGCTGAAACACTCGCTTCTGTTGCAGGCGCAGTTTCTTTTTTATCTTCGTGATCGATCGAGTCTGATAAGGCTTGTTGCTGGCATACTGTTTCCCGGTTCACGGCAGAGTTTGAATCATCGATTACGTGTTTCGCCGAATCAATTTTGTCATCTCGTTCATTCGAGGTAAGCGCAGATTCTTTTAAAGTTTCTATAATTTTTGATTCGTCAAGCGTCTCCGTGGGCTCGTCGTTTAATTTAGATGGACTTGCGACTTTGGTGGAATTTTCCTCGGAGTTCTCTTTCGTATTTGCGACCTCAGCATCGGATTTATCGTCCTTCGGCGAGACAGCGCAACGAGGGCGCAAATCCTCTTCCACTAAATGTTCCGTTGAAGCATCCTTGTCGTCAACGTAACTCGCAGAACACCGGTCTCCTTCCGGATCGTGAATTTTCTCATCCGCTACTTTAGGAGAACACGATCGTGCCCTCTCAGCGAGCTTAATCGCGCTAGATTCGTCTCCGTCAAACCGAGATTCTTGCTTTTCCGTGCGCTCATCGCTTTGCATACTCGGCGATGGCTCAAGTGCACTTACTGGCTTATCAGTAACATCTGCTAACGCATCGCTCTGATTATTGCATCCAATTTCCCGCTCATTGCGCAAAACAGCGTCCGACTGTTCACGCTGCGACTCGTCATCCCGCATTGACTGCAGATCGTCGATGTAACTGCATGTTGCGTGATGCAATGTTGGCTCATTCGTTACGTCACAATTCGCTTTAAGATCGACATTGTCACAAGGGTCTCGCTCTACAGGCAGAAATGGAAAGGGATCCAGTCGTTTCTGCGCGACAAATATCTCGCTAAAATTCAATTCCTTAACGTTACCGGTGTTCCTCCTATCGATGTGGGAGGAATACGATTTAATTGACTCCATCGTCTCTTCCCAACACGCGGCCCTCGGTTCCAGAAATAAATTTGAACTGAACACAGAGCTCTCGCCGTACTCCTTCTCGTACTCGAGATTGTCCGCGAATACTCTCGTCTTGCAATGTTTAATACCGGGCGCGGGCTCGGTGTCCAGATTGTACTGCTTCTCGATGAAGTCCAGATCCACGATGTTCTTCTTGCCACCCTCCTTGCTCTCCTGAGCGCTCTTAGTCGCGTACAGCTTGTCCGCGTCGTCGTTGAAGAATTCCAAATGCGATGCACCTCGAGCTTTCACGCAGTTGACGCTTTTGTGAGCGGCATTCTTATTCGGCAAATAGTCAACGTGTTTTGCCGCAGACTTCGCGTCGGCCAGGTCGATCTCCCTTTTCCTACCAGCGTCGCGAATTCTTTTGATTGTCTTCCGTAACTTGGAACAATTGTGATAATCGTACGACGGCGATCTCACGAAATACTGTTCGCGGGAGTGGCTATCTTTCGCGCGAGCCTCCATAATTAACTCGCGATACGTGAATCGCGGATTGGGGCTGTAAGTTATCTTTCCGTCTTTCGTGGTGTACACAGGAACTGTATTTAGGTTCTCCAGCTTGTTTGCGCTAAAGAAGGTCGGGTTCACGTAGCCGCTGGTGCTCCCGTACAGGTCGAAGTTGCCGAATCTACCGTCGTCTCTCTTCGGTCTCTTCCATCGGTCTGCGCGCCTGTCGCCGGCATCCGGGCTCTCGTTCGGTGCCACGTCGAAGTGATTGTAATCAAAATGCACGGGATTATCGTAATTGGTGTCTTCCAAGCTGGGCTCCACCGTACCCGAGGAAGTGGACGGAACCGCGTTTAATCTGGACGTAGGATCGTCTTGGAAACTTCTCGCGCTCCTGCACGAAGAGGCGACGGCCGTTTCCTGATGCTCTTTCTTCTGTACGTTGACGCTCCTCGATCCTTGGTACGGCGAGTTATCCGTAGAGTCTTTCGGCTCTTCGCTGCAGAAGCTGGTTGCAGCGACCTTCCTCTCTGCCTCTTGCTGCACGCTTCTCCTTCTGACCGATGCGTGCTCCGATCTTGAAGCTTTCAGGGCGCTCGATGCCGGCTCGGATTCGGTGTTGACGTTACTCGAAAAAGCGTCGTCTCGCAAGTTCACATCGCAACCGGACGGTTCCGCGCGGGTATTTGAAAGCGTGCCGTTACCTTCGTCGTTCAGTTGTTCCTGCTCCGACAACGAACCACGCCTCTTCTTCGAAACAAGCGACTCGCCGTTCGCGTCTTCCTTGCACGTCGATTTGAGCTTCATTTCTGCGTCGCTGTGATCCTCGTGAGCTTCGTTATATGCAAACGCTTCCGTTTCGGAAGCGCGCTTCTCGTAATCCCGACGGTCCGCCTTGTCGCATTGAATTTCCGTCAGACTCGTCGAATTCGATCGGGCTCCGTTCGAGATCGAGTTGGTCAAGTGGCCGATCGTCTCGGCGACGGCGTTCTTGATGTTCTCATGCAGCAATTTCTCCGTTGTGTTCCGTTCCGTGCACGACACGTTGATCTCAATCTTGATCGCGTCGAGAGAGCCGCTGCTCTTGGCCTCTTCTCTCAAATGCTGTCCTTTCTGATGGTCGTCATCCTTGAGCTTCAGATTGACGTTCGTAACTTGAATGGCGAAGTCGGGGTTCATATTCTTAGTTACAAACGTCTTCAAGATGTTCGCGTGCTTTCCCTCCTGTTCCTCGGACGACTTGAGCCTCGCCACGTCCTTCTGGCTGTCGCACGGTGACTGCGACGCGGACCGCTCGTCGGGATTCGACGAACGATGACTCTTCTTAGTCGCGACATAATCCAAGGCCTCCTGCGTATCCTTGCCCTTGTCGTGAATCTCTCTAAGTGAGTTATACTTTATTCTTCTGTACTTTTTTAGAAGCCGCATCCTTTCCTCGCTGTCGACGATGCTAATGTTCTCGATCACTCTCGGTTTATTATGCGAGCCGCTGTCGGATCCTTTGGGATTCTCGACAGTACAGGATTTATCCTTGCGCGCCGCCGCCTCCTGAGTATGTTTGTTGTGATGTACGATGGTCTCGCCGCATCTCTCAGTCACGTTTTCCGACAGACATCTCTTCTTGTGAGAAACCGGCTGATCGCTCGAGATCGATTTCCTGCGATCCGCGAGCTTCGCGTACCAAGAGCCCTTCGAGTCCTTCGCGTCGACTCTCGCTGATCTATCGCCGCTGGCGCTCCTCTCCGAGGGAAAGTTCTCTTTCGCGTACGGTGTCTCGGGTTTCCGCAACTTATCGCCTCCCGGATGTTTCGACGTGGGCGAATTAACAACCTGCGTCGCGCAGCCGTCTTCCGTCCTGGAACTCCTCGGAGCGGTGTTGTTCGTCGGCGACAAACCTGCCGTACTCATTGCTGCTTGACGGGTCATATCAGTCGATACACGCCTCTTTCCGGAATAGTTAACGTCAACCTGGTCGCCGGCGAATTCGACAGGGTCGGGATCGGCACCCTGCGCCGCGTTATCCTTCGTCGAGTCGCTGTACCACAGCGCGACTTTCGCGCGCGTTTCTGTCTGCGATATTTTCTGAGCATCCGGAGTCGCCGCTTGAGATTCATTAGTGCCGCGCTCGCTCGTTAAATTTTTATAAACCTGCGATTTATTCTGTGCTCCCATCGACACGATCTTTAATTCATACTCGCCGGAGGTCAGGGTCATGCGCATACTGGTGGCCTCCACAGTTTCCGCTTTGTTGTCGTGCGCGAAAGGTTTTTCGCCGTTGTTTGCCGGAGCGGAAATCCCATTTAAATTCGCACGCTCTTTACCGCTTTTCGTGGACGTCGTAGGCTCGTTCTTATCAGCATTCGCGGAAAATTCAAATGTATTAAGAATAGCATCGTGACCGAGCATGTTGTTATCGCCGCCGTTGTTTTTGAAGCGACTCTCGGCCTGGTATCGACCGTCCAACGAATCGGCCGGTTTATTCCTGACGGTCCCCTCGCTGTTCAGGTGGTCGTAGGGCTCCCCCTTGGTCGGCGATTGCGTGAAGCTGATCACGGGGCTGTTCTGCATAATCTCAATCGGATTTGTCGATATCGTGAGATCCTCGACGCGCTCCGACGACTCCTCGTTGTCAGAGTGGATCGGCGTGTTCAGCGTGGTGGAGATCGGCGTGCACTCGGACGTAGGGAGGTCCGGCAGGCTTATGTCGTCCGGATTGTGAGACTCCTCGCTCGCGAAACTGCTCTGCTTCTTCAGGTTCGCGTCCCGGGCGGAGTCCTTCGCGGTTGCGGGCAAGACGGCGATCTCCTGGTCACCTATTCGCGACGCTTGCGACGTACTCTCCGCCGTTTTCGGCGGGGAGGCACCCTCGACGTACGCCTCCTTGCTCAGGTTTTCAAGCTCGGCGTTGTACTTGGCCGCGACCGGCTCGGCCGAGCCGGCGGCGTCGGTCTTCTTGAACTTGTCAGCCTCGAGAGTTATCGCCGCCACCTCGACCTCCGTTCCCTCTTGGAAGAACGGCACCGCGTCTTGCGTCTCCAGAGTCTCGGCGACCTGACCGTTCGTCACCTGCAAGATACTACCGATCTCCAAATTGTCGACTATGTGTATCGTTGGCACCTCGTCAGGTCCGTTGCTTATGCACTGTATGATGTGGCTGCCCGGTGGCACGACCGCCTCCTTCGCGATGTCCTTGCACGCCTGGTCCTTGGCGACCTCGACGTTCTCCGCGGCCGAGTACGATATCGTCAGGCAGTCCTGCGCCGGCACCACGCTCTTCTGCTGGTTCTCGAACGTTATCACGCTCGGGGCGATCTCCTCCGGTTTGCTGACCTCCAGACCCTCCAGCGTCTTCGCCGAGAGATCGACGTTCTCGTAACCCACGACTACCACCGGCGTCGAGTCGGTCAGAACGGCGCCCGGCAGAACGCTGGCACCCGCGCCGTCCTCGTCCTCCGACTCGTCCCAATTGGCGAGAAACTGCCGCACGTCGAGTTCCGGCTTGTTGGCGAACTCTTTAGACATCTTCTGCTGTATAACCGCGTCGCTCGCGCTCCCAGCCAAATTGTCGAAGCTCCCGCCTGCCTTTTGTACTTGGAATTGATTCTGATCGTGACCCTTCTGCGCGGGATACTGGTCCTGCTTCTGCATGCTTTCCGCGCACAGAGCGCTCGGGTGACCGTCGTGCTGCTGAGAAACCAATTGCTCCGGCTTGTGAACGCTGCGACTCGCCATCTCGGGGACGCTAACGACGTCCTGCTTGCCCTGCTTGTCCACCGGGCTGTGGTTGATCGGCGCCTGCGTGTTCACCGGCTGTTGCACCCTGGGAAAGGCCTCGGGCATGTAGTTGGAATTGATTAAAACGCCATTCTGATCGAATTGCAGATTTATCGGCGGAATGGCGGAGGTATTGACGGTTGACGCGGCGACACACGGGGTCTGCTGCAACTGCCCCTGATACGTGACGGGCTGCTGTGCCTTCAGTATTTCTCTGTACTTTTGGACGCACTCCTTGTACTGGGAATGTGGGAACGTACCAGGAACCTGGTAGCCGGGTATCCTCGCCAGCTCCCGGAGATGATTCTCCAGCGTGAATCTCTTCATCGCTAACTTCTGCTGAACCATCTGGTAGGAGCGCGGGGAGGGCGCGTGCATGGTCGCGGCATTCGTCTGCATTCTGTTGACCATGGACGCGTTGTCGGCGACCTCCTGGCAGTCGTGCGCCGCGTCCGCCGTTAGATTCCGCGGGTACTGCGAGTTGTAGTAAGTGTTCTGCGGTGCGGATGGCATCATGCTCGGATTCGGCACGCTCGTGGACGGCACGCTGGTCGGCATCATGGCGCCGCCGGTCTGATACGGCGCTTGCTTGTTGTACTTCTGCTGCGGCATCGCGAAGCCCTGCTCCGGATGCTTAACCATCCCCTGGCTCGGCACGTTCATGCCGCTCATCTTGGAATACTCCTTCACGTTGTAAGGATACTTCTGGTACTCTCCCGCGTAATTGTAGCTCTGCACGGGGTAGTTCTGCACCATGCCCGAGGATGGCGGGTAGCTGCGGGAGAGCAGGCGGTCCTTGCGATACTTGAAGTCGGAAAAGTTCCGCCGGTGATCGGCATTGGGCCCGTTAGGCGGTGGCACCATAGGCGACAGCATCTCCTTGCCAGCATCGAAATTGTCCTTCCTGAAATTGTACTCGCCTCCGAATCGCCGGGCGTCCGCCTGGTATCCGGCGGACGAGCGCACGTTCTCCCTGTAGGCCGCGTTGTTCTGGTAAGAGCAGTACTTCTCCCACTGCGGATAGTTTATGTTGGGATCCGGATTGCAGCAGAGCCCCTTGCAGGGAACGAAGGACGGCGGTGGGCCCGACCTGCCGGCGGCATGCGAATTGACGTTGGCGTTTCGCGGTCCTATCGGCGCGTGCGGCGCGTGCGACGCGTGCGACGCGTGCGGCGCGTTCATGTTCATCACATTTGGTCCATTCAGATGAGAGATAGGCCCGTTCAAAGGCACCTGATTGTTTCTGTAGCCTAGCTCCTCGTTTATGCCGCCTATCGCGGCATTCCGCGGGTCCATAGGCCCGTTCAGATTGTCCACCATGGGATTTCTCGTATTCGAAGGCCCGTAGTGGCCGATGCAGTTCTGCATCTGCACCATCGACGCCAGAGGATTGCCGTCGGCGGCATTGTGGCCGTGCGAGATGTTGCTCGGCAGATGTGCCGGCTGAAAGTGCCTCGGATTGAAATTGGGGTCGTTCTGGTGCTTCTCAAGTCCGTCCGAGCTGAGATTCAGGCCGTTGAGCTGCGTCGGGCAGGTCGGACTAATACTGGAGATGAACGACAAGTGTCCCGAATTGACATTTTGAGCGGTCGATGTCACGCCGTTTATTCCTGACTGCGGGGGATTATACTGATGCCAATCTGGCATATTTCCACTGTAGTTCATTGTACATTGCTGTTCGGCTATTATTTTGCTGCGATTACATCATTCTCCTTGTTCACAGAAAGATCTCTCCAAGTATCAAGAGCAGGGGGCAACCTGGGGAGAAGAGACTGGGTGTTACTTACTCGCTATGCGATTGCGCCAGGCACGGCCAACCTGCTCCGATTCGCGGGCCACGCTTCTCAAACTTTCCGCGGGCCGAAGCAGCCTCAGGCCCGGTTTCACCAACGTCGCTTTGACCTTAGTTTAATTCGTTCTTTGTCTCTTTCCGACGGTTACTTTAGAAAGAGACAAACGCGAATTAAAGTAACATTAAAGTTCGGCGACGTTTAGCGAAACCGGGCCATAAAATTGTTCAAATTGCCCGTGCGAAGAAACGCCAAGACTGTTTTTAATGTTAAATATAACAAAACTAGTTTTCTCATTTTCTTTCTCTTCGTTTATTTTTCAAATGTCGCGGAGCAGATAAAACTGCCACGAGGGCCGCAGGTCGGCCATGCCTGGATTATGTAGAAGTCGTGCACACCGTTACTGCAATATCTCTTGATGGCATAAATTGAGTAAAATTACTCCTAAAGATAAGTGTGCACTTTCAGCAGTGGCTGTGTTTACACGTCACCGTTAATCGGATTTAATAATATCAGTAGTTACAACTGACACGAAACAATGTCGGTAATAATGATATAAAATGACATGTACACGCTCATTAAATCCGGTTTTATAACACCAGCTGTTATTACTCCGCACCCGTTGGCGAAGAGAGGCAGACTTGTAAATCTGGTTTTAAAGAGCTGTGTAAACACTAAGCGAGTCGTTACGACACCGCCGACTTGAGATAAAATTATGAAAAGTATATCTGCCGTATTCCTTCGACGATATCCAGACTTTAAGCTGTCGCTGAACGGTGGTAGAGCAACGTGTCTTCGCGCAAACGACCGTTCTAGGAAGTTATTGTATAACTGCAGATTAATAGTGACGAGTAAACGTAGTTGTTGTTACGTTCCCGCGCTGCAAGAGCTAGTCGAGGAGTTTGGTGAAAGAACGACTTGGATTTTTTCGTAAAAATTGTATTCGTTCAAAACTGAAAATCTACGTTTTTATTTGCCAAACTGCGAGGCCCATATTTTGCATCCTCTTTTATCGACGAAAGTGCCCGTGAAGGATCCTTTCGGCCAATAAAAATCTTTCAAAACCAATTTTAGTGGCACATGGAACAAAAAAAATATTCTTTTGAAAATACGTTTAGTTTTAACAGCTTGAAATGAGATTATATTGCGTTAAAGGAAGAACAACTGAACGAAGCAATTTTAAGTAATTCAATCGAGAAAAATGTACGCTTGTTACTTGAGAATAATTTGCTTGAATGGAAAGGAACCGATATTGGATAGAAACTAATATATTTTCAAATCGCGGGTTATGATTAAACTGATTTTATTGTAAAAATAATTATGTGTATTCTTCAAGTAACAATTATACACGGAAAAAAGAGATATTGTATCAACAAGATCAGTGCAATGGAAATAAAATCGTTGATTGTGCGCGTGGACCTAATCGAGGAGGAAACCGCTGACCAAAATCTCGTACGCCAATGTCCACTAATGCCCCGTGGGCATTGCTTTATCTTATTTTATCCTTAGAATGCCTCAGCAGGGCCTAAATGCCCAGTGATGCCGCAACGCCGTACACCGCGATGCCCTCAGCGGTTTTCCCCCTCGATTTGAATACATAAAGAGTTTGAGACATTGACCTGACGCTTCTCTCTTTTTTTCCCGTGCACTTTCAGCGATAAAAAAGCCTGCGGAATATGGACCCAAGATTCAAAGTGCACACCTCGCAGACACGAGATCTGCTGAATACGATTTGCAAAGCCTCCGGCTTATCACGAGACACGGTAGTTTTTACAGCGAAGAAACGACCTCCATCAAGCTCCTCAATTATCCCCGGCGCGAATAAACGGGACAGCGTGAATTCGGGATGCGAGGGTGCGATAAAATTTCGATCAACTCCCGAAGCCACAGTCCAGATCGCTCCCCCGGCGAACGCGCGAGAACGAGGCGTCCCGATGTCCAGGCGACCTCCAGTCCGCGGAGTCCGCATCGGGCCAATTTGGTCACGTTATCGGGCGGAAGAGCCCGCGAACGCGCTCGCGGACACGTCGCTCCGGTCGCGCGGAGGAGGCCGGCGCGGCGCGGTGTCGCAGGGTGCCGTCGACGCGCGCGGGGTTAAAACGCGTAACGCAGGTGATGACCTAGATACTTTCCCTGGCATCTTCGGCACGCGAAACCACGCGCGCGCGCGCGCGCGCCGCGCGTGCCGTCGGGATGCAAATGACTCCCGGGGAATATTTAATTGATATCGCCCACCGCGCGTGAAACCCGGGCGAGCACCGCGAGTGAGCGAGCGCGCGCGCGCGCGTTCGCTAACAGGTGACACCATACTCGCGAGGTTGTGGCCATTGTTGGCACCCTACCCCAGCTCCGCGCGTAACCCTACCGCAGCCCCCCCGTGTTTACGTTCGGCCCCGCGGCCGCGACCGACCTCGTCGCGCGGCCGCGAGGTATCCGCGGCGCGGGTCCGCACGCTGCGGCGTCGAGAGAAACGCGCACCTTGCCACACGCGGGGCCTTGAGGGTGTACTACGACTGACAAACGCGACACGTACGCACGCACGCGCCACACACATACACACACACGCACACACTCACACACCCCCAGGCAGGACGGAATAGTCGCGCTGCCGCTCGCGCGTGATCGCAGAGACGATCGGCACGACGACGACGACGGCGACGGCGGCGAGGACGCGCGGTCCTTTTTGACCGTCGAAGTCAGTCGCGGGCGTCGCGCGGGCGAAACTCGCGCTCCGGGACTTACCTGCACGTTAACATCGCTCACAACACGCACGCCATATTGGACACGACTGCTGGTGAGAAAAAAAGGAGGAAAACATGCGCGCGCGCGCCCTGGCGGCGGAAGGCGCGCACCTCGCTCCGCTGGTGCGCGTACTGTGCGCGCGCGCGCGCGCGTTCACACACGTGTGCGCCCGTTTCGCACCTGGGCCTATATTCCGTACACGATTACCGACGACCATCGATACGTTAACGACGTTTGCGCAGCTTTTCTATCATGTAGAAAAAGCTGCGCAAACGTCGTTAACGTATCGATGGTCGTCGGTAATCGTGTACGGAATTTAGGCCCTGGGCTCAGGTAACGACGTAAAAAAAAAATGACGCTAATCGCCTCGCGTCTCGCTTGGTGACCGAGTCGCCGCCGTAGGCGCAAAAACCTCTCATTATGAGGCGCGACGACGGAACGTCGGGTTTCCGCTGAAACCTGATTTTGACATACGTACTAATGACTCGGACGTGGTCCGCTGTGTCCACGGACGGCGAGGGATCACCCCGGGGTCTTATTTCTCTCGAGTACTCGGCGAAACGTACCTTTCACCGTCCCGCGACCCTCGCGCCGTGTACACTAGGAATCACCGATGCCTCCCCGTATGATTTGTGCACATATCGGTGCGTTTGTACGTTTTGCATATGCACACGCGAAAAATGTATGCGTGTTCCACGTGTGTCTAAATTTATACGGGAAGGCACCGGTGATTCCTAGCGCACGCAGAACGTCGTAGCAACATTGCAGCGATATTGCAACATTGCCGTAACGTTCTGCGTTTGCTGAGACGGCACGAGTTCGTTCCCGAGCGTTCTCCATTGTGATACAAAATATCCAATTCTGCACATTCAGTTCCGTTTATTACACAGGCGATTGTACGCGTGACAATTTACAATTTATATTAAAAGTGTATATACAGTAGCTTCGATGTGTATTATTGCCGCTAAGCAACATGTTCGTAGTTTAACTCAGTTAGTCTAATTGAGTATATGAGTGGATGTAGGAACATTGCTAAAAATAATCTATTGTCTATTCAAAGCTAATATATATGCACTAAATTACTTTTTTTTTATGTACTACGAAACGAGCATAATCCGTAGTTTGGTCGGCAAGCTCCGAAAGAAATGACTTGGTCTCGTAAAAAATATCTGCTTTAAGATACTCACACACACACACACACACAATCGAATATACAAGTAAATTATAAAAGGTATTAGTACGCGAGTAAGGACCTACGCACCGCGATGTACCAATGTGTTATTCTCAGATGTAAAAAGTAGATGGTGTAAGAAAAGCGTTTTACTAATCGCTACAAACTACGATACTTTATATTGTCTCTCGTTTTTTCTCTCTCGACATCTCTCAAGGATTCAAGTTCAATTTGACGGCTTCTTGTCGTATCACAGAGATGAGCTCTTGGTTTATTAAAAATATGAACCTCAGTCCTGCAATCTGTGAAAGGTGTACATTAAAATGCACGTTCAGTTGAAAGAGCGAACTGTTACCCCGAGAGAAAACCCATTGCACAATGAATTATGTTGCCCTAATAAGTTTTATGCAACAGTTACCTCAATTACACTATTGTTATTCAACTTCATCTTATTGCCGGCCAAAATTGGTCTGCTGTCCACAAAAATCGGCCGCTTTCCCTCGGAAGACAGAAAGAAGTCTCCGTTATTCCTTAGACGGATGGTACCTTGTCGACGCGAGACTTTCCATGCCGGACCTTCCAAACCGAGGTCCACGTCGACAGCGTGATCCTTTGTGGAGCGTCCTACGCTTATCTGAACAAAGATACAAGAATTAAGAGATGCAAATCGTTCAAAATACGGCAACAACGTGAACGAGTAACGTGTGAGACCACTCTCGGTGCTCGCTTCTTACCTCTCTAGATCTCATGAGATACCGGACGAGTCTTCCCCTGAGGATGGCTAAGGTTTGATTATCAAATTCTGGGGGATTGACGCCTGTCACGCTGTCGACGAGCACCTGCCACCTGCTAAGCTCGTTTTCCAACACTTTAATCTCTCTCTTATTCTTTCTGTCCACCGTTGCCAGCTCGACGTCCACTAATTCATCTTTCACTTCCATCAATTCGGTGTCGTTGATCATATCCTCGGCGTCCGAGAAGCTCAGCACGTGCTCGCCTCGCGGCAAGCTTTGCACCGTCTGGTCCGGTAATAGATGATACTGTTTCATCAGCTGCCAATGGCTGTGTAACGCCTTCGTGGTCCTAGCTGGATAAAACGTATGTGCGTTCGCTTCGAGCAATTCTTGAAACACTTCCAACGTCGGTTGAGAGGTCTAACGAGAAAGATCGCAATAATGTGGTCATTTGACAAACCCACAGTGGATTTGTGCCTTTCTAAGAAGACAAGGAGCATTTATCATTTGGAATCCGTTAGTATCTACCGATTTAATAGTCCCTAACAGATCCTCCTCCGCCTTGCTGTACAAAGTTCTCGCTTGAATACTGGCTATTAGTTCGGGATGCAAATTGCGCATAGCCTGCACAGCCACGCGCGAGACTGCGCTGTCGTACAGCAGCGCGTACCACCTCTGCTGTATCTCCTGCAACGTGAAGCGGCAGGAAAATTTTGTACCCCGGTGGACCTTGGAACAGACAACGAGAATATTAGAAGCGTGCCACATCCCCTTAAAGGTCGTTCTACATCAGTCGCAAGTAACCAATCGCATGAACGCGAGCAGCGCTGCTACCGATCGTGATGCAGTCGCAAACGCCAGTCGCAAGGTTTGACCAAATCCAAAATTTGCGTCTCCGCGATTTGCGACGGCCAATGATGCTTCACCGTCATGGTGTCTGTTTGGCTCGGTCGATGGCTCGTTAGTTTCCTGTGTTTCTTGATCGGTTAGAAGATTTTATATTAATAAAATGAGTCATATAGACTGGGATGATGACGATTCTTTGGACGCAAGCGTTCCATATGAAGATGTGGATGAACCGCGATCAACCTTAGTGGATGTCGCAACATTCTCTTCTTTGATTGGCTGTGACTTGACGACTGCAATGTAGAAGTTGAAATCGCAAATTTCTTGCGACCTGCGACAATATGGACGTGCCAGCGATTGCTTGCAACTTAGTGTAGAAGGACCTTCACAGATATTGAAGGAAGAAGATTAGCGGCGAGGAGAAGGCGCGGATTAATTGAACGAGTACCATTCTCAGATCATTCGTCTGCTGCACGCCGGTGATCAACGCCAGGTCGTCGGCAGGTTTCCACCGACCGAGGTCTTTGGTGGCGTTGATCGAGTGCGAATGGTTCTTGCTCTTCTTGTTCTTCCGCCCGGGATTCGAGCCGCTCGGCCTGCTGGGCCTGCGATTGCACCTGTCCGACTGCGCCAGGGTGGTCGGTATTGGTATCGGAACAGGTAGCGTCTGCGTGGGGAGAACGTCCATGGGGACGGGGGCCACCGGGATCGTCCGCGACTTGGACGCCGACTTGCCGCTCGTTGTGGGCGGTTGCAGGTTGAACGTCGTCTCCACCACCTCATCGTCGAACTTCTTGCGTTTTATCGTGCGCGAGGAGCTTGAAGGGAGAGAAAGAGAGTGTCAGTGGTCAGAAGCAAGTCCGTTTGTAACGCGATTCGTTGTGCGTCGTCTCGAGGCGTAAGCCTGGCACAAGGAGTAAGAGAGAAACCACAAAATGATTGTTAAAATGTGATAACACTGGCCGATGGCGTTTCGACTCGCCGAGAGTAAGTGTAAGGGCTGAAGTGAGAAATTGATTCATTTCCTTACACCTAGGCTTACTGCACGCATTGTAGATGACGCATTAACCTCCAAGCTAAGATTAGCGACCTAGTTGACGGCCTACCTTCTCCGTTTCGTCGACAGGGCGTCCAGGGCCGACGATCCGAGGGGAAGATTCAGAAAGCCGTCCGCGGTGTGCGCGAGCCCGCTGTGATTGAGACTGGCCGGAGTCGGTAGATCCATCGTCGCGCGAAACGAGCGCAGAGAACGTCAAACCATAACCTCGTACGCCTCCGTTCCCGAATGGATCTCGCGCCTCCTCGCGAACAAGAAATCACCGCGGCCGTTCACAATCGCGTGAACCCCACGCGCAGTTATTCGCGTTCAAGGTATCAACACGCTTGTGCGGTAGCCGACAGCAATTGACGCGAAGTGAGTCGCAGAAAGCTGGAGACGCGAAGTGCGACCAAGTGCGACGATACTCGACGGCGGCGCGTATATCGATTGGTATCGATTCTCGAGCGGTCGACGCCATTGGCGTTGGCGGAGAAAATTTTTATAGTCGGATCGTATATTCAAGACAGTCTCAAGATCATCTTTAAGCCCGTATCAGACTACGGATTGAGATTAGATTGAAATTTGACCAATCGCAGTAGAGTTCACTAATCTCAAGTTTAGTAACTTTTGCTCTCATTGGCCAATTTTCAATCTAATATCAATCCGTAGTCTGACACAGGCTTTAGATACTCCGTAGCCAATGAAATATTCCATACAGCAACTTTAGATAAATTCAAGACGGTCTTGAATATAAGATCTGACTATTAATACTGGCCTAAGAGGTTCCCAAAGTCGTCTCTGTTTTACAACTTATCCTGGCATTGTTTTGCGCACAAAAGCCAATAAATAGATTTACCAGCGCAGAGAGAGAGAGAGAGAGAGAGAGAGAGAGAGAGAGAGAGAGAGAGAGAGAGAAG
>NW_011967186.1:679556-687096 GCF_000949405.1 Vollenhovia emeryi
AAAGAGAGAGAAAAATATGGTATGCCTGTCTGTGGAGTGTGGATCCCTCGATCGGTCGCCGCGCATGCGCAGCCGGTCCCGCGAACTCGAGTGATCGGATCACGCTGGCACGCTGCTTCCTTCGTGCAGTATGGCCCGCTCGATTCCGGTTGTGCTCGTTGTTACCACGTTTGTGCGGCAGACTCTCCGTTCACCCGCAGGCACGACGCACGGCGAATAATCACCGGCAGCCATGGACGAGGAATGGGGTACGTAAGCGCGCCGCGTCCGCGAAACGGGGCAACCCCCCCCGGGAACGGGGCCGAATCCCCTGTCGCCCGTGGGCCACGACCTGACTTTTTAACCTCCATGCCATTGCTGCGCCTCTTGCAGATGTGGACAACGTCGAGGCGAAATTCGACCTCGCGATGAGATCGAACAAGTGGGAGGGCGAGGACGAAGAGGAGGAGGTCAAGGTAATGCGACTTTCCGCGACGCGCGGCCCGCACCCGCACGCGGCTCCGCCTCACCTAACCTATACGGCGAACACATGTTACCCCACACCGCGCCTCCTGGCCCGTCGGACCGTCGGGCTTCTCGCCCGCGGACCACCCGCGCTCTCGTTCGCGTCGTCGAGAACGACGCGCGATCCGCTCTGCGATCGCCGCGGTCGCGGCAGATGGACGAGCGGGACGTATGTTAACGATGAACGTGAGGGGGGGACAAGGGAGACTGAGAACCGAGAAGGAACCGCTCGTGGGCTTTTTGTTCACTCGCTTCATGTATCCGAGTGAAAGTTGTATTGCTCCATATATATTTTTTTTGTACCGTACAGAATTGATTGTGTACGTCGAGTAATTCTTTTCTTTCTGTCGGCGCGTGCTCCAATATTTTCTACCGTTAAGTGTTTTGTACAAAGCTTATTCGTGCGCAGATAATCAAATAGTTTATATAGCTCTTGCATTCTGCTAATTGTTAATTTACTCGAGTCGTTTTGTCAGATGCATTTATACTAAAATTCTTGCTTCGCACTAAATTCGATATTTATCCTGCGTTTGTACTAAATTCTTGCGTACTAAAACTATTGCTTTAAAAGATTTGTACGTAAATCGAGGGGTAAACCGCTGAGGACACTGTGGTGTCAGATTTGCGGCATTGCTGGGTGTTGTTTGGGTGTTAGGGCCCTTGCTGGGACGTTATAAAGATAAAATAAGATAAAGTAATGTCCACTGGGCATTAGTACACGATTTTGGTGGTTTACCCGTCGGTTTAAACATATACTAAATTTTATTTAGTGATACTAGTAGCGCACTTTGACTTCACATTTAACGACGATTAAATCTTGCTTCATTAATTTATTCACGTTAAATAATTTGGCCTAACAGGACAGCTGGGAAGATGTGGAAGAGGAGAAGAGGGACGTGGAGAAACCAGGCCCTCTCGCGGAGGCCCCGAAGGCAAAGCCGAAACCCAAAAAGGCACTAGCCGAGAGAATCGAGGAGCGTGAGGTTGGTTGCGATTGCTTTAAGGTGCGACGGCACCTGCACAATTTTACTCATGTACATTTGCGTGTGCGAAACTGCAGAAGAAGGCGAGGGAGGAAGCCGAGATGAAGGCGAAGGAAAAGGAGGAGGCGCTCACGCCGGAAGAGAGGCGGACCGAATTGCTGAGGCGCCAGAGGTTGCAAGAGGAGGCGGACTTGCGGCTGGCGATGGAAACTTTTGGTTTGTCGACTCTAGTAGACTTTAGTGATCGTAAATCACACAAAAAGGAGAAGAAATGACTTTTTTTTTCTTTCTTTCTTTAACGATCTGACTTTTATACAGTGAATCGATAGCTTTTTACCTACTAATGTAGCGAGTTTTATTCTGACACCTCAGATAGATCCCCCTTCATCTCGGAGTTACGCTAGGCGTCGGACGCTTGATTCGATAAAGAAGTACCTTTTGACAAAGCTGACAGTCTTATCTTTTCATTACTTTATATATCGTAGGCGCACATTGTCGTTGTAATACTACCTAGCTCTGCTGAAGGATTATTCTAAGTATCTGCATGGGACGACATACAAGCATTTTTTGCTTTGTGACAATGATAATAACTATTATTTTTACGTAAGTTTGACGAATTGAGAAGAAAGAAACGCTATTAATGTTAAAACTAACTATTGGGATGGCACGCAACACGAAGTCGAATTGTTACATAAGTACATTAAATTAAATCGTACAGTATTAATGCAGGAAGAAATATCTTGAAGCGCTTAGTGCAACACATACACACGTATACACACGCATGGAACATGTACATACTGTCTTTCGTAATATTTTTATTAACATTAATTTAAGATTGTGGCATAATGGCTTTACGTAATTGTAATTATCATTGCCACGCTGGACTTACAATCGGTTTATGATAGGAACTGCATCAAACAGGGGCAGACAGACAGACAGAGAATAAATATATATATATATATATACAAGCATTTATATATATATAAACTTATTACAAGCTCTACATTTAAATTTATTACCGATGTTGTTGTATTTTAATAAAAGTTGCTATTCTATGCGATTTGTTGTGTTTGCATCAGTCTTTGTAACCTTATCTCTCATCTGTTATCTGTCTCCTGTACCGTTCCTGACTGGCTCTTTTGATGCATATATTGTGACGTACAATAGAATGCGCCAAAATCTGTCAATTGTACAAAACTTTATATTCGTTGTGTCAATTCTTTACAGTTCAATATAGTATTATTACAGTTGCCAAACAGCAAAGCATCTCCCTCCACAGTTTCGTGAACTTTATTTGTTTTACAGCTTATCGGTGATTGAGATTTTGCCCAAGTATGTTTAATAATTCTAACGCGCATTAAGCTGACTCGATGTCATAAAACATTATTACTTTAGTTGTAACATCGGAAAGTTTTGTTATTGATCCGTTATAGGTATGTGTGTTGTTACACGATGACAATTTCATGTTGCAGGTGAGACAGAGGAATCGCCGAAGGAGTCCCTCGACGCTGCGGTACCCGACACGAAAGAGGAATTTGAGCAATTTGGTGCAGCGCTCTCGCAAAAAATTAATCAATTTAACAAACACGCCGAGTACCCACCGTTCGCAGAGGAACTTATAAAGTCCATTGCTCTTAATCGTTAGTATATCTGTCGGCGGTCGATATTTTAACCAACGGTTAACGTCGCGTCGACAAGGATCTTGTACATTTAAAAACGTTTCTCTGCTCCAGTATCGTCACATTACTTGAAGAAGGTGAAAACTATAGTCGACAACCTACTCATCGAAAAGCAGAAGATGGAGAAGGGCGACAAGGCGAAGAAGAACAAGGGCAAGGGGAAGGCCAAGCTCAAAATCGAGGGTGACAACACCTTGTTGAGCGAATACGGTGATTATGTATATGACGAGTTTAACGATTTTATGTAGCGACTTTTCAGACACTCATACATTCTAGTCGCCTAAATACACGCAGAAGAATCATTAATTTGCAGAAATTTATACAGAAACTTTATATTTGTATTTTCTGCATACTGAATTGTAACCAAACTGTACAACGGTTTAATCTACAATCCATGATAACGTTTCACACCTAACAAGAGAAAAAGAAAATAGAAGTGAAAGGTAGCATTATATAACATTATCGGCGGAAATGCTTAAAAAAAAAACAGACACTTTCCAATGACCGCGTGATGGGGGATCGTATTCGCGCGCAGTTACTACAGAACAGTTGAAGGTTCCACGACTCGCTGTTGAGTTTTATCGGATTCTTATCCGCGCGCCTTTCGTCGGACTTTCAATTTTTCATGTTGATGTCAGTAACGATTTTAGCTTGGATAAAAACATCGAGGGTATCTCGCGCGACGCACGCGCGATTCTAACTTATTGATTTTGCGTACATTAACATTTGGGGATAGAACATTTACGCGTCCTTTTGAGTTATAACCCGTATCCTAACTTGTTAAAAAAAAAAAAAGAATAATGGAATGAAGAAACTCCCGTCTCTTTACATAGCTGCGTCGCGTGTCGCAGACTAAAATCGCGTCATTATATCATAGTATAACTAGTAGGTCTACTCCGTCATTTGTTTCGTTTTGCGTCGATTCCTTCCGACATTGTTCTGCGCAGACAAATGAGAGAAAAGTTGTATGTGTGGTAGTGTGGCTTTGACGAGTACGTACACACGCACGTCGCTGGATCCCGTGGTGTATGGCGGAATACCGTGATCGGTACCGCAAAGACCAAAGGGGTCCGGCGAAGAGTGAACCTACTAGTTATACTACGATTATATTGTGGAAGTTTTATATAACACAGCTTATATATTCATAATGCATACACACACATACACACACGTACTTTTATTGAAGATCGATTAGAAGTTGGTTTTGAAAAGAGTATATTCCTAAATAAAGGTTGATTATAAATTACGCCTCTATGATTCTTGCTCATAGTTTAATACGATTGTACATTCACTGCGGAGAGAAATATCTTTTGTATTTCGTTCCGAACTGCGTTTTCTCCACTTGTAAGTGGAGTATATATCTCTTTCGGCTGTTGATATAAAAAAAAAGAGAAGAAAACGAAAGGAGGAAGATTATCTAAATCAGCCTAGAGAAATCGCGCCCCTGCGCGATATGCATGCGGGAACGGGCGATACGAGGGAGAGTATCGCGAGAATAAAATGTTCATTAATCATGTAAGAGGATGCGGCATTAAATATCTGGGCTCTAGAAGATATCAGGAGACTATTTTCCAAGATTGAGCGAGCCACGCGAGCGGCTTCCTGAGATCTCTTTCCTCGGGTATTTACTGCTGCGCGGAAATTGATATTGATTTAATAAATCATTCATTTGAGAGACCCGTTTTGATTTTTCTTTCTAGCTGCCCGTTTCGAATTCTCAGCGCTGAATCCTCCGCGACACCCCTCAATCTCTGCGTACCGTTACCCGTTATACCGTACGACCCAGAGTGCCTGTTATGGAAATGTTCGGAATTGGGAGGTCAATTCTGTATCTTACATTATAGTGAAAATATGAAAAGTGAGTAGCTTTTAGAAAGAGACAAAACCGCTTACTTATAGGCCGATATCCGTAGTCGGATCTTATATTCAAGACCGTCTTAAGATCATCTTTGGATGCTCCGTAGCCAACGAAATGGCATACAGCATCTTTAGACAAATTCAAGACAATCTTGAACGTAAGGTCCGACTATGAATACCGGTCTTAGCCTTTTCACTGTATAGCAAGATACAGGGTTGGTCCCTTGTTCAATTTTTTTCTAGATTTCTAGAGTCATGGAAATGTTCGGAATTGGGGAGTCAATTCTGTATCTTACATTATAGTGAAAATGTGAAAAGTGAGTAGCTTTGCCCCTTTCTACCTCCTTAGAAAGAGACAAAACCGCTCACTTATAGGCCGGTATCCGTAGTCAGATCTTATATTCAAGACCGTCTTAAGATCATCTTTGGATGCTCCGTAGCCAACGAAATGGCATACAGCATCTTTAGACAAATTCAAGACAATCTTGAACGTAAGGTCCGACTATGAATACCGGTCTTAGCCTTTTCACTGTATAGCAAGATACAGGATTGATCCCTTGTTCAATTTTTTTCTAGATTGCTGGATACCGAAAGTTTGTGGCTTTTCGTCACATACACAATATATAAAATGTAAATATTCTTAATGTTACAATCATATGAAATAGCCTACGACAATATGTTGAAACATATTGTTTCAAATTTATTCGTTTTTTAAGATCATACTCAGTGAGACATGATTCATCGATCGATGTTGAAACGATATCGATTCGACATCGACAACGTCAAATTGACGTCGTTTCGACATCGATCAACGAATCATTTTCCACTGGGTATGACTCTTGTGCAATAAATACAAATAGTTCAATAATCGAGTGCAAAAATACTCTCTTTGATGTATATTATATTCCTTTTTATATAACAGAGATACTAGAATGATGAATACATTATTTTAAAATAAGAGGCATATATTTTGTAAAAAGCTCTGTAACGTTGTGTCTTTATAAACTGTGTCCTACCATGTAGTACTGTAAAGTCAGACACAAAAAAGTCAGGAAACGGAAGCTGATATTTAGTATCTAGGAAATTCAATACTGTCACGTCCGAGCCAAGACATTTCTAAAAATAATATTTTTGACTTCATAATACCACTGCAGTAACTGAAATATTATCTAGAGTGTCTTTGACTGCAATCCCTAAAGACTAGTTATGTAGCACAAAGTTTCGAAAAGGAAGTACTTAACAATTTCGTTGTAAAAATGACAAGAAATTTCTGGAAAATAGTGTGCAATGTGTAATAGTCTGTTAATAATACACGATACTTACATGAACGTCAGGATACAGGACTGCCTGGGATACTCAGGCACTGCCATTTTTTGGTCATACATAGTTCCATACAGCTGTCATGCGTGTGACGAGAATTTTTAGAGCTATCGGTGAAGAGAAATAATTCTCACTTAAATTCGTACATGCCCAATATTTATTATGAAGATACAAAACTTTATTACAAACAATTGATGCAAAATTCCGTCTTTTTCACATAATTGTACTTATGACTAAATTACCCTCGCCTCGTGTCAGTTGTTATATCTATAATCCATTACAAACAACTAATATACAACAATGCAATGTGTAAAAAAGATTTCTAAAATTTTGAGATTATGAATATACAAGCTCCCTGTGAAACGTCTGGTCTAAATCTCTTTGTTTCGTGCAGAATTAACGCCGCGATTTTCGTTGACTATTCATATAAACATTCTACATGTTTTCCGTTGTGTGTGTTAAACGTTAAAATCGATTTCACTTATGTCCTTCGTATCCGGCGTGCTACGTGTTTATCGGCAACACAGCCGACAGTTTGTTAATCGCTTGAATTACATTTACTTACGGGCTGGTAAGATTCGGGTAGACAATTACATAGTTATTCGTATACACCACTTTCTGTGTCCTGGCAACTCTACTCGGTTTTAAACAAGTAAATGGATTCTTTCCGCTGAACAAACAATATGTCTCCCTATTGAGGATAGTATTAATTATTTCAGCCTGGCGAATTAAATCCAGTGGATCACTGCACGTTAAAACGAGCGGATAATTTTGTTCCGCTATCAGCCGTATGGACGGCGTCCACGTGGATTTAAGTTTATACGGATTAATATACTCGTAAAAACCTACGACGATATCTGGTTTCACGAACGACGAGCTGCGTACATAGTTCTCGTACAACGAATCGTGAAACTCAAACGAACATTTTTTCTGCTGCGATATGCAATCGGGCAACGTACAGCATTTAGATTTTAATTCTGGCCCTACCATTACAATCGTCAGTGATGATACTTTTACAATAAATGCAGCAAAACTCCCCACCCTATTAACTTATTTATTTCTGTGCAATTCGCGGCAACAACGTGAACTACTAGATCTTCGCGTTTTGGGACATAATCTAAATTATTAGATTATGTCCCAAAACGCGAAGATCTAGTAGTTCACGTTGTTGCCGCGAATTGCACAGAAATAAATAAG
>NW_011967186.1:687971-718370 GCF_000949405.1 Vollenhovia emeryi
CAACAACGTGAACTACTAGATCTTCGCGTTTTGGGACATAATCTAAATTATTAGATTATGTCCCAAAACGCGAAGATCTAGTAGTTCACGTTGTTGCCGCGAATTGCACAGAAATAAATAAGTTAATAGGGTGGGGAGTTTTGCTGCATTTATTAAAAGTATCATCACTGACGATTGTAATGGTAGGTCCAGAATTAAAATCTAAATGCTGTACATTGCCCGATTGCATATCGCAGCAGAAAAAATAATCGCGTAGCATAAAACAAAGTTAAGGAACTTGTGATATACGGCGAATACCTGGCTTCCAGGATATCATAGGGCCATTCCGAGTTAGTCGATGTAGGTGTCACGTAAGTTTTTATAAAGTCCTTCATGTCCTCAAACGTATTCGCGTTGGAAATACACGCAATGTAAGCATGATCCACTATGCAATTCCCACTTATACGCTGTAGATTTAAACGGAAATATAACCCCAGTGCACCGCAAGTTTCCTTATGCTTAATACCGTCAATGTGATCTTCACAGTAGCTGGCGGCACAATCTCTACAAATCTTCAGCGAATGATCGACCAGTGTAAAGCAATCGACGCACTCCCTTGGATGCATGAACATTTACAACTCGTAGAGCTCAAGGTGACGTCCTAACTTCCGTTCCACTAGCAGCATATAGCTTCTCTTCTCATATGACCGCTCCATAACTGATCTACTGAACCCGTTTATGTAGTGGGTTCGCGTCACGACCACTATGGCTTTGCATAACGATTTGTGCTGCTCCCAGTGTTGCATCTGATGTTCCTTGCTGCAGTAGAAAATCGACTTGCAGGCACTGCACTTTATCAAAGGGACGTCATCACCAAACTGTTTGCAAACGTGGCACACGGTAGCGTTGAAAATGCCGTTGTAGTTGACATAATCTTGATTACTCGTCTCTGATTCCATTTCTTCTGACCGGTCTCGTTATGTTATATGACGTGGCTTTGTTCGATCTATAACAGAGAAGTACACGCAAAGTGGTATCTGGCTATATTTAAATAAACGGTCAGGTTTACTTACAATTAGTATATAAGTACACGCAGCGGTGGAATGTTTTGATCTCGCGGTCGTGCCTTGTGGCGCATGCGTAAATCGGGAACCTTCTTTTCAAGAGCACGTGTTCCGAAACGTATTATGGATACCGGAAGTTTGTACTTTACGTCACTTACCTAATATATAAAATGTAAATATTCTTTATGTTACAGTAATAAAAATAGCCTACGATATGTTACGACATATTTTTTGAAATTTATTTGTCCATAAAATAAGTTCACTTCTGTGCCAGAACTGCAAATAGTTCAATAAGTCTGTGCTGTAACTTACGGCGCAATGATTTTCCCCTTGCACCCGGTAACTGGGTATGAACCATAGACCTCTCACGTTGCGAATTCGACTGCTTCCCGAAAGAGAGTCACCTCGCTTTTCGATCCGACCAATCCCTTCCACCATGGATCCGACGGCGCGCGTGCCGTTATGAAATTCGATTATCACGCGTCAAGCGCGTGTTAACGCGCCTTGGGCAGCGAACGTTTCGCGCCTTTCCGTGAGCTTTACAGGGCCGTCCTGTATCAGGGCCGGCTCGTCTCGCCTTACAGTCCAAAAAATTTCTCGTACATACAATTGGGTGTATTAAATACATCTTGCTAACTGCAGAATTCTTCAATATATTCCTTTCTTTATAACAGAGAGACTATAGAGATGAATTTATCCATATAAGAGACATATATTCTGTAAATGCTCTGTAATTCTGTATCCTTATAAGCTGTATCCTACTAAATAGTTCTGTACAGCAAGAGTGACAAAGAAAGCTGTTTAGCAACGAGGAGATTCGCATGCTGACACGTCCGCGCGCTAACATCTCTGAAAAGAAATATTTTTCCGAAATGGTTTCTTCACCACAGGAACTTTATATAATACCCCTGCAGTAATTGTAATATTACCTAAAATGTCTTCAGTTGCAATCCCCCAATCCCCAACAGTAATACAACACAAATTTTGGAAAATAAAGAACTTAACAATTTCGTTGTAGAAATGATAATAAATCAACTAATCAGAATGATCTTCAATATCGCCAACGGTAATTAACAACCTTTCCTTGACCATACCTGGCATTTTTAATAAAGCAGAAAATACAGAAACGATGACAATCAATGTTGAACAGGAAATTTCAGGAAAATAGTGTGCAATGTATTATGTGAATAATACACGATACTTACACGACGAACGGGAGAATACAAGATTGCCTGGGACACTCGGGTACTGCCATTGTTTTGGTCATAGATAGTTTCATACATCTCTCACACAAGTGACATCAGAATTTTCAGAAATATCGGTGAAGAAAAATAATTAGCACTTAAATTCATACATGCCCAGTATTTATTATCATAATATAAGACTTCATTTCAAACAATTGACGCAAAATCTTGTCTTTGTCACAGAATTATATTACTTATTACTAAATTACTGTACCCACGTGTCAGCTATTATATTTATAATCCATTATGAAGTACTAGTATATGATACTATGATTCTACGTGTAAAAAAATGATTCCTAGGATTTTTAGATGATGAATATGCAAGCTCCCTGTGGGCTGTCCGGTCTAAATCTCTTTGTTTGCAGAAGCACCGTGATTTACGGTGACTGTTCATAAAAATGTTCTGCATGTTTTCCGTCGAGTGTATTAAACGTTTAGATAGATTTCACTTATGTCCTTCGTTTCCGGCGTGCTATGTGTTTTTCGGCAACACAGCTGACATTTTGTTAGTCGCTTGAATTACATTTAGTTACGGACAAAGACTCCTGTAGATAATTATACATAGTTATTCGTATACATCACTTTCGGTGGTATGGGAACTCTAATCGGTTGTAAACAAGCAAATGGATTCGGACGAGGTGGCCTACAGCCATCTATACGCCGGTGAGTCACTTACAAGTGCTGTCGGTAACTCGTCTAGAGGGTAAAAGGACTGGTTCACGTACCAAAACTCACCCCGTAGTCCGTAGTTGTTGGTTGACGATGCGAAGGGGATATCGTGGGGTTCTCGGGCGTCTAATCTGAAGAACCTGTCGACTATCGCGACAGGCTCCTCGATTTAAGAGATGATCGTGCGCGCGCTGAACCGCAATGTAAACAGAGCGTTTTGCCGCTCTACCGCCAAGAAAGTTGTCAGCTCCAACTCCGATGCGAGGAGAGAGTCGAGCGACGGCGCGGTCAAGGATTGGAGGGCGGAGCTGCACGACACCATGAAGGTCCTGCCGGATTTTGTCAGCGAGAGAGAGGAGGAGGTCATGGTGCGGGAGGTCGACCCTTACATGAAACGGCTGCGCTACGAATACTCGCACTGGGACAATGTCGGTAAACGCCCCGCCTGTCTACCTACCTGGAGCGTCATTCGTCTTGAATTGGCAAACATTTCGAATCTTCTTCGCAGGCGATACACGGCTACAGAGAGACCGAGTGGAGGAAGTGGAGCGAGGATAGCTCGCGGATCCTCGACAGAGTCCGCAGGGAGGCGTTCCCGCCGGAAACGTTGCACCTCTCGCTCGTGCATATACTGGACTTGGCTCCCGAGGGATGGATAAAGCCGCATATCGACAGTGTCAGGGTAAGGGCCGTCGCACAGAAAATTGCATAGCTACATATGCATAGCATAAGACCATCTGGACCAATGAGCATGTTATGTAAATCAATACGACGATTCAATGCTCGATGCTCGTTGGTTTACACGGTTCTTGTGCTATGAATATGCAGCTATGCAATTTTGCGATGGCCCTTACACGCTTCATTAGGATTTAGGGCCATCGCACAGAAAATTGCACAGTTGCCTATGCACAGCACAAGACAGTCTAGACCAATAAGCGTTTTATGAAGTAGCGAGAGCCAAGACCGAATGTTAACATGCCTCGGTGGCCGGATTGGTGAGACGCCCGCCAATGAGAAGGAGGTCCAGGTTGGAACCCTGGCTGAGGTATTATTTTTCGCAATAGACTTAAAATTAAAATTACTTAGACCAACTTACACTAACATCCTGCCTTGGCTCTTACTTCTCTATTACTTCGTATTTGTGTTTCCACATTAGAGCCTTGTGAACTTTATTAATTGTTTCTCTACGTTCTGCAGTTCTGCGGGGGCATCATTGCAGGATTGAGTCTGCTGAGCGACAGCGTGATGAGACTAGCGATGGAAGAGCACGAGAAAGAGCGCGTCGCGTGCTTCCTGTTACCAAGGAGGTCGCTATACATCATGAGGTTCGATTTTATCGCGGCTTAGCCCGGGTCTACAATAGGTGTAATAATTGATCAATCACAAGCGATTATTCTCCTTACTTCAGACTGTGATTGGTCAATTTCTTACGGCTTAAGGCTTACTACACCTATTGTAGACCCGGGCTTACTGTTTTAATTATTACCGGCGCCGTTGTAGACGTGTCCGTGCATTTCAGCGGCGTCGCGAGATACAAGTACAACCACGAGATCCTCAAATCCGAGGAATCGTACTTTGAGGGGCGGCACGTACCAAAGGGCAGGCGCATCTCTATAATATGCAGAAGCGAGGCTGATCCCGAAGTTACCTAATGCTGTTTGGATTACGCGATCCGGACGGCGCAGTGTAAAAAAATACCTCTGTAAATATTTGAAATTCACAAACGCAGCTGGGAGCAAGGCATCGTTAATAAAGTACATTGTTCGAAATCACCGCACTACGTGGACACGCGATAAAAACGCTTCTGTACTCGATCAATTCCGCATTACACTCGCGACAACAGCTGCGTTCGGCATTACAAATTTCGTAGTGCTCTTTGGCCGGCGTTCGTAGTCGATTCCTGTTTCAAAATGTTACAAATGTTAAGTGTTGTCTCAAGAGCCTACTACGGCTCTGCGATTGGTCGAGAACACGTTAAGAGTACACTTAAGATGGTCTTAAATATAAGAACGGACTACGAACACCGACCTTCCTCTTCGTCTTCTCTCGCTCGCTCGCTCGAACGCAAGAGAGCTGTTCGACGCTTCAGGCTGCGGTCGCACTTGATGCCGTAGTTGCTTCAAAGCGTTCTTCTTCTTTCTCTACCAAGAGGAAAGAGAAGAGCGCTTCAAAGCGTTCCTCTTTCTCTGCCAAAAGAACCGAGAAGAACGTTTCGAGGCATTCGCGGCCTCGGATTTGCGCTGCCGCGCGCACCTGTTGAAGCTCGCGCGCGTTCGAACTGCCCGCCGCGCGGCGGGCGGTCCGCGCGGGCAACGCCAGGTGGCGCCTGCGGCGGAGTCGCTCAACCGGCGTGGCGGCCATCTACGGGGTCGCCGCAACGTCGATGGCGGGGCCGTCGCGCAGGCTGTCGTACGAAACATGGCGTCCGCGAGGTTATTGCTGTGAGCGCCGTACCTTTTTCTACCGTTAAATGCGGCATCGTCGCGCGGACTCCGGCCTGGCGCGAAGCGTCGTGTCCTCGGGAGCGGCGAGGGCGTCCGCGTGAACCCCGCCGCCACCCGGGCGCCTCGGGGGGCCGCCCGTAGGCGCGATTGATCGGCAGGCGAGCGAGCGAGGTGGAGAGAGAGGAGACAGAGGAGCCCCCGTCAACACAGAGTGGGCGCTTGTGGGTATACACACCCGGACCGCGCGCAGGCACCGAGCCCGGGGACAGAGTTCCGCCGCGAGCGCGCGTCGCCACCGCCGCCGTCCCGGCCCGTGCTCGCGTCGCCGTTGAGCCGCGGGCCCGCGGCGAGCGTTCCCCAGGTAGGGCGAGCGGGGCGCCGCCGCCACCACCACCACAACACACGGATACGCGGACACGCGCCTCGGAATGCCGGTCCCCCCCGCGGCGAGATCGCTTTCGCACGCGGGGCAGTAAGGGCGCGAGCTCGGGGGATCCGTCGCGTTCCCGCCCCGCGCGGCCGCCCCTCGCGCGCGCCACCCGATCTCCGATGGGAAGCGGCGCGGCGGCACCGACGTGCTCGCGCATCGTACGACTCCGCAGCGCCCTGGCGCGGCTGGCGTAAGCGCGGCCGACGGTGATTCCGGAGGGCCACGGGACCGCGTCACGTCGTCGTCGTCGAGGATGCGCCCGGCGACGGGGCGATAATACGCTCGACGTTCGAGCCCGATGCATCCCTGGCGTCGGGAGCCGGCGAGGTAAACATTAGGCGGAGCAGTAAGAGGCGTCTCGCGCTTTCCCCGTCGCGTCATAACAAAGCGGCAAAGGTATCGCGCGGCGAGAGGGAACGGGTGTGACTTACGCTACAGAAGAGAGGCGCGAGGAGAGTATTGAGCCCATATGCCGCCAGCCGGGCTATCGGCGAGAGGCTTGTCTACCTTGATGGACCACGGACAACCGGATGCTCGTCATCGGAGCGAGCGTTTCCTACTCTACTCAGAGAATGGCTCCTCACATCCTCATAGTCCCAACACGGCCAACTCGTCGCCACGGTACCAGTACAACAGCAGAACCAATAGTCACACCACTAGGTAAGAGAAGCGGTTTCCCCCGGCGGCCGTAGACGTTCCGCGCACTCATGACAATCTCTTGTTGCAGTTACGGGTCCATATATGGACGCACTTCTAGCAACAATATGTCTGATAGCAGCGTTTCTGACACGCACAGCGGCGGAACTGCTAGAACCGTCTCCCAACAGACTAGTCCATCCCACGGTACACATTCCTCCTCCCAGTCGCGGCAGGACAACAGCTCCATCATCTTCACGGCCCTCTTCGATTATGTCGCCCAGGGGGAAGACGAGTTATCCCTGCAGAGAGGGGAGACTGTTGAGGTAGCTTGTTTCCAGATGACGTAGGTTGCGGTGTCGAACCGCGCCGCTACGAATGTTCCGAAGTGCCGCTCTTCTATCTTTTCTGATAGAAAAGGGAAGAGGGAGATTTCGAAACATTCGAGGCGACAGCTTGACCGCAGCCTTCGTGGCGTAAACGCGAGGGATTGTTGCAAGACACCAATGCTTGTTTCCCCGTGTCAGGTTTTGTCCAAGGACGCCAAGATCTCGGGCGACGAGGGATGGTGGACCGGGAAAATTCGCGGCAAGGTGGGAATTTTTCCGGCCAACTTCGTCGCGGAGGCAGAGAGCATCGACCGGGTGTCATCGGTGATCGACAAGGTCCACCCAATTGAGATCGACTTCGAGGAGCTGCAGCTGGAAGAAGTCATAGGGGTCGGAGGGTTTGGAAAGGTCTACAGGTACGCGTGTAAGCGAGTTTGTAAAATACGCGAAGAGCCATTACGTTTCGTGGAGCGGGTCCCAGCGCATCGCTTTTGAAACACCAGAAATAACTTGGAGGTATGAAGGTTCCGTCGTTATTGAATTCGTTTCCTCTCCCCAGGGGCTTCTGGAAGAAACGCGAGGTAGCCGTGAAGGCCGCGCGCCAAGACGCGGGCGAGGAGCCTAGTGTAACGTTGGAAAACGTACGGCAGGAAGCGAAGCTGTTCTGGTTGCTGAAGCACGAAAATATTGTGCAATTGGAAGGCGTGTGTTTAAAGATGCCCAACATGTGTCTCGTGATGGAGTACGCCCGCGGCGGCAGTCTCAACCGAGTTCTCAGCGGCAGGAAAATCAGGCCCGACGTGCTGGTCGATTGGGCGATACAGATTGCGAGAGGGATGGACTATCTTCACAACAAGGCGCCCATAGGTCTCATTCACAGGGATCTGAAAAGTTCCAACGGTAAGGTTTTCAATACCGATGACCAGAGGCGTGACATCTTAATGTTATCTTTATACGCAAAATATCGCAAAGCGTCCCAGGAACGTTTTTAATGTAGTTTCTTTACATTTTGGAATCTCCAGCTTCGTTTTGACGTGTTTTTAACACGCAAAGTAACGCAAAATTATCCTCAACGCGCAAAATAGCGTCTAAACAACGTCAAAAATTGCAATATTCCTTAGTAAACATTTCCAACGTCAATGTTGTATCCTAAACCAAAGAGATTTATGCCTAAGACTAGTTTTCTTTACTTTTTTTTTAGACATGTTACTGCTTTTGTAGCCTGAAAATGATATGTAATTTCAGTAATTTATTCCATACTATTTTAATATGTTGTTTTATGTTACATTTTTTAGCATATTTAGCCTTAATAAATGTCGTAACTTGTTCTATCGAAACATTAAGGCCCGGTTTCACCAACGTCGTTTAGCTTAAAGTTTAGCTTAGTTCGTTCTTCGCCTCTTTCTAAAGTAACAGTTGGAACGGGACAAAGAACGAATTAAAGTTTAAAGTTAAGCGACGTTGGTGAACCCGGGCCGAAGTCGTCTTATTGAAGCCCTGCCCACCTCTGGCCACGGCGTTATCAAAAACGTTATCAAAATAATGCAAAATCCGGAAAAACAAAACGCAAAAGTTGCCAAAAAATAACATAAAAATGTCGCACCTCTACTGATGACAATTAGCTTCGATGAAGGCGAGATTTTGTTGCTCTTATTGTTAATAATCTCTCTTCTACGTCGGCAGTGCTGCTGAGCGAGCCGATTGAAAACGACGACTTCCAATATAAGACCCTGAAGATCACGGACTTCGGTTTGGCGAGGGAGGTCTACAAGACGACTCGTATGTCTGCGGCGGGCACGTACGCCTGGATGGCGCCGGAAGTGATTAAAAAGAGTACTTTCAGCAAAGCTAGCGACGTATGGAGGTCAGTCCCCGTTGGCGAATTTGTTACTTAAAGACCTAACATTCCAAGAGAATCTTATAGTCGTTTCTTCGATTGCGCGCGCGCGCCTTCTGTTAAAGTATTTGAAATGTTCATTAACAGCTACGGCGTGTTACTGTGGGAACTTTTGACCGGGGAGACACCGTACAAGGGTATCGACGCTCTGGCTGTAGCGTACGGGGTTGCTGTCAATAAGTTGACTCTACCTATACCATCTACCTGCCCTCAGCCATGGAGTCTCCTCATGGAAGGTAAAAGATTCGTAGCACCTAAGCGAGCTCGAGATATTTCTGCTGAAATTGTTGTGCGCCCTGGACGGGTATAATACTGAAAGCGATCGTTGCACAGCGTGCTGGGCATCGGACAGCCATGCTCGGCCGGGATTCATGGACATCTTGGTGGCTCTGGACGAGGTGCGCAGTGCATTCGCGGCGACGCCACACGAATCTTTTCACACAATGCAGGAGAATTGGAGGCTGGAGATCGAACAAGTTCTGCATGGATTGCGCATGAAGGAAAAGGTACGCGGCTCCGTTTAACGTTACCCTCGCATATCAAACCATTTTCGTGTAAACGCACCATATAATTGTGCAACTTTGAATCCTATATATATGTACGTGTATACAAATATGCATAATGAATAACATTTCCAATCGTTATTTTAAACGCTCTGCAAAGGCATGCCGTTCTTTAGAAGAGGTAAGAAAAAAAGAGTTGGTAACGATATCGTTGTTAGAGAATTGTGTATTTATTTTCTCAATTTTTTTGTTAATTGAAAATAAATTACTGTAAGAGCAAATACGACGAAAGGTCTATTAAAGATTACAGTTGTGCCATTTCGAGTAAATAAATTTTTCTGACGTGCGTGCTTTCTTTCGTACTCGTAAAAGGAGCTGCGCTGTAGAGAAGAGGAATTGACGAAGGCACAGGTGCAACAGAAACAGAACGAGGAGCTTTTGAAGCAGCGGGAACAGGAATTGGCCGCCCGCGAGATAGCCATATTGGAGAGGGAGCTCACCGTGATGATCATCCAGCAGCAAAACACGCCTACGCCGAACAAGAGACGTGGCAAATTTAAGAAGTCGCGATTAAAATTGAATAAGAAGGAGCCGGGAAGCAATATTAGCGCCCCTTCGGGTAAGAGCGTCATCCGTCTCTCCCGCACTCTTACGCTACGATCCGTGGGCGATCGACGGATCGCTCACAGATTTATCTTTGTATTTTCTGCCTGAAGCGTACACATGTTAAACGTGAATTTAACACGGGGGCGTATTATTTAGATTTTCGTCACACAATCACCGTTCAGGACACGGCCTTGGCCGACCGAGGCAAAGTGAGGAACCCGTCGCGGCCGAACAGTCCTCCAGGCTCGCCCAGCATTCCGAGGCTCAGAGCGATCGCATGTGAGTAGCTTGTTACGTCGAGATACCGCTTTTAGTAGTACCGTGATTATGACGATGTATTGTGCAATATGAGTGACTTTACGAGCGAATCAAACGTATTGGAACCGTAATCGAACAATTTGAATGTAACACTGTTTGTACGTGGTAGACACTTTGTACTTTTATTCGTGTCGATATCTTTTTCGGCATGGTGTGCACAATCATTGTTTTTTTCCCTTTTTTTATTATTATTATTTCAAACATATGGATACTCTTCCGTTTTATTCTTTCTACTCTTGCAAAAACCACGATTACTTTGAGCTAATGTATTATTATAGAACGTACTGATTCAATTGCTGAAATTAGCGTGCACAGTTTACATTACCGTTTGATAGAGTCGCTTTTCGAAGAGTATATCCGTAAAGAAGCTTCATCTCCGCGCTGAATAAGCGAGGGAGATGCGAAGAGAGTAGTTAGTATCGTAGTGAGTAGCACTTTGTTTCTTTTTCTTTCCCCGTTTAGTACCGGCGGACGGAGTTAAGGGTAAGACTTGGGGACCGTCGACGCTTCATCAACGTGAGCGCGGGGCTATTATTCCCCAGCCGCCACTCCTCCCCGCCTCCCCTGGCGGCAAAGGCTGGTCCCGTTCCGCGCCAGATCTCGAAAAGACACCTCTGCGTACAGCCCTGTTGGCGAACGCGCACCGCTCCCCGCTTCTGCAGGAAATAGGTAACCCTACCACCAGAAAATTGTACTCCTCGGCCAATAACCTGATAGACAATCAGCCAGGATGTAGTAGCTATAACGATATGCCGCAAAGCTCGCTCGACAGCATCGCGCTGGGCGCGTTCTGCGACATCGGCGAGGACTTTGTCATTGTGGATAACGACATATACGAGTCCGTAGTCCTGCATAACAAAAATCCCCCGAACAATCTTAAGGCCCATTTCTCGGAGGAGCCCTCGATAATCAACGACGATTACCCGGTGAAGGCGGCAGGTCACCGCGCGGCCGCCACCGGGGGCGTAGTCTCGAAAGTCACGTCGCCCAAGTGCCAAAGGCCGCCCGAGTGGGAGCCCTCGTACTCCACGAATTTCGTGCAGAACGTGGCGTCCACTCTGGTGGGCACCGCGAAGCGGGTCAAGAGTAAGAAGCGCGACAGGAGTAAGTCGAAGGAGTCGAAGCGCCGGGACAGCTCGGAATCGCGGCTGGCGTCCCTGGCCGATTTCTTCCGGTCGCCGTCCGGCTCGCGTAAGAGCTCCCTCAATTCACCGCGTAGCGGCGAGAGAAAGAACTCGGTCACCATCAAAATTAACGACTACGACGGCCTGGAGTCGAGCCCCGAGAATTCGATCGGCGGCAAAAGCCAGCAGTCCCAGCACAAGTCGCGCATTTCCAAGAGCCCGCTGCGGGTGTTGAATAAGATGAAGACGTGGGGCAGCCGGGACGCGCTCGACGACAAAGCCGTCGCGGTTAAAGTGGAGTACAGTGTCCTGGAGAACGTAATATCCATGCCGCAACTGGGCCGTCGCGATTCGAGCGAGCAGCTGGGCAACGCCGGCGTCGCCGCGGTGCCCAGGTTTCTCGCGGCCAACTCACGCGAGGGGATAGACTTCGAGAGCCTCGAGTCGGAGCTGTGCAACTTTGACTCGGAGCACTCGAACGACAGCTCGAGGTCCAAGAGCTCGTTGGGGCCGTACCACGAGACGACGACGGCGGGCTCCAGGCACAAAAGGTCGCCGACCGCTTTCGAGTTGGACGTGTCGCCCGCGAACCCGATCCCCGCCGTCCCCGCGTACCGCTTAGACTACGGCATCGAGATGAATTCCTTTTCGCATCACAAGTCCAGAAGTAACGAATACTTGCGCAGCTGCGACGGCGACAGCGTCGCGCAAACGTCGCCTGGTTGCCTCCAAGAGGGGAACGATCATCAGAGCCCGCGTGCCAATTACAGTCCAAAGAGAAGTCTGCCCGCGTCTCCCCCGGATCACACCGGTTTCTGTCGCTCGACCTCCGAAGATACCGACGTCGTGTCTAAGAAATTCGCTGGCGAACAATACCCGAGGAAGGGCGACAAGTAGTCGTTCGCGGCGGCTTCGACCAAAACGGATGTACTCCCGCGACTTTTGCACACATACAGGGCGTTCCCGTGCGTGCTGCGCTTTTTCAATCTCCCAACAATTCCAAAACTCGGTTCCCATTCCTCCCGGGGGAGGGGATCGCACGCGCGCGCCTAGTGTCCGCGATCTGTCGCGAAGAAAGCGCAGCCCTGGTCACGAATGCCCTGTATCCCGCAGGAACGCAAGTAGAGCCTGCAGCTCGAAACGCATTTCGATGGCATGCCTCCTTTTCGCCGCACATTTCTCCCTACATGGTATTTGAATGACTCTGGTACTGATCGTGTGTTTCTATTCTATCGCAGGCCTCTCTGAGGAAAGCATCTACCACACCCGTAAGTTTTCTCTTCACGCAACAGTTGTTACGTCATACTTCTTCATTAATGTTCTCTCCATCCACCCTAGTTTCCTCCTATCTAGACTTTTGTTTCGAACTTTTGATCTTTTCCTTTTCTTTTATTATTATTTTTTAATCTAACGACGGTTTGTATTGCGTATTGTAAAGCCAAGGCAAAGATCTCAAGTAGACGATGTCTCTTTTACTTTCGTAACTGAACGTTTTTGCAATGAATCGCCTGATCACGTAGTTATTAGCTATCGCTTAATGGTTGATCACATAGTGATAATGCATGCGTACACCGATGATCGACAGTGTCTTTCTCCCATTGTCTCCGCCAATTCGTTTTGTGGACGATGCAATTAGACTTCGTTCTGGATGAACTGTACGGACTTCTCGTGGACGTCTGATTTCGTTGGCCCCAATCCCGCTACGTCTCGCGTCCATTATAATATATTCCCAGATCGTTTTGTCGGGTCTCCTGTGCAGCGTGAACTTATTCAGACTTGCGAGGTGGTTTGGATTAGATTCGGTAAGGGACCAGGATTTTAGAAATTTAAGTTTAACTCCCCCCCCCCCTCACCTTTTTACCCCCCACTCTACGACGAGAAACGCGTGGTGCATTTACGAGGGCTTTTGAACTATCGAAAGTATATCGAGCGTGGACGCACCCCTGAAAAGTTTATGCAGAGGGCACGGACTTGTTTCTTTTCGTTTTTTTTTACTCCCTCCCTTCACCCCGTACGCGTTATATAATTTACGAATTATTTATCCTAATTTAAGCCGATGTGATACTCGTAGTCCGAGTAAGCTAAAATCTAATAATATTAAAAAAAAGAATATATATATTACACATATATATATATATATATATATGTATACACAGTCTTTCTGGTGTTGGTTCTTTTCTGATATTTATCTGGAAGACATAACATTTCTAACAAGCAGATCTAACAGCCCACTACTACGCGAAAGAGAGTCACACGCTTCGTCCATTACCGCAAAGTTCAACTTTAACGGTACTGTTTTCACATTGGAGCGTTGTCAGGTTGTATGTCTGCATAGTCATAATTTTATTAAATGAAACGAAATCAAAATTACATCACACGCACACACACACACACACACACATATATTGTATAGGTATATGAAGAGAGCGAGAGAGCGAGAGTGAGAGAGAGAAAGAGAGAGAGAAAGAGAGAAAGTATATATTTGTTAACGTAGCCCCCTTCTTATTTCGTTGTCTTATGTGCATTTAGATCGATTGCAAATTTAATTAATTGTTAAATACTTCCAGCGAATTGTTCGTTTCTGTACTATTTGTTATGCCAAACTTCCAACGTTTCCGAGAGCAAAGATTTTTTGCACACGTCACATTCGATACACGGAGCCCACACGCACACACTTGTATTTAGAAATAGAAATTTTTTTCAATAAAACCTTTTCAGTTGGACACGTTGAATTTTGTTTTTTCGTTTTGCTGCATTTTTTTTACGCTCGGTCTGTGACGATAATTGCTTTCTTATAGCCGACGGCGGCGGATTGTCGGAATAATATATTTCTTGTACCGCCCTTTTCTCGTGCACACCTGTAGGAATTTTAGACGATTATTTCTTTTTTTATTCATAATCAAGAGTACAACGGACTGTACATTCGTCGCTTACGACTGTGCCGTGTGATGTAAACGGAATTATACAGTGTGCCAAGAAAGAGACAGCCGAGCGTAAAAAAAAAATAATCCTTGCATGCTTCCAGTAGGATCCTAACTGTTAACTCCGATTGGGTTTGGTTCCTTTCTCCTCCTCAGGTCCTAGGCTCGCTAATGAGTATAAATATTACTCGCGTGTTACGTTCCGTTTTTTGACAAGTTGCGAGAAATAGGAGCCGCAAACGTTACCCGTCTGGTCGTGAACGCTTCTCTGCTACGGTTAAATCCGGCTTCATGTGACTTTGTTCCTAGTCGTTTTTGTTTCTAGTCGGGAGAGAGTTGAACAGGCGAAATGAGAAAAAGAACGTTCGTAAGTAGAAAGTCTACAAGACAGTATCTGTAACAGTAATTTGTCCGATTAATTGCAGACTATCCTAAGTAGCGTTTGGAATGCTCCGTATTTTAGATGTGAGTCACAATGCCTTTCGGATTTACCTCTAGACAACTTTGAACGTAGTATGTATCGCACGAAGTCTACACATTACGACAGAGATTAGTAGAAAACGTTTATCTTGTGCGTTGAACTTTGCTTCTATTTGTAAAAATTGGCCAAGCCCGATATCTGCAGTCAAGGTACATGAAATTGAAAACGTCACGTGAAATACAAAGAGATTAAAAGGATGTGTTTGATTACCAATTACCTGTTGACTTAGCCAATTTTTGATACATGCCTTGTACGCTGTACAATATCGGTGCGTACCTTTTAACGGGGCTTGTTCCTAGTGCCAGACAAGTAGAAACAACTAATGCGTGAAGATAATACTTGATTATACATTTTTTTTACATTTTTACCTGCTTGCATGCATGAATAATAATAATAATTAGTTAATAAGATGACTAAGGATGCGGATTGTCGCGCTACTAAACAGTCCAAGTTCTGAATGTAAAATGCCCAAATACGATATTGATTAGAGATTCAATTAATCGCGTGGACAAGGTAAGCGGTACATTTTCCCGATCTTGCTTACGAGTTTCAAGAGCGGGAAGTGAAACAAGGGGCGTACGTTACGCTCTTACGAATGAAAAGTTAATTCGTCAGTTATCCTTGTAGATTCGCTTTAACGATCCTATTACTCTCGCGAGCGGACCGTGCGAGTGCTGCGCCCGTCATCGCCTGTCGAAAAGAAAAAAACACAACCTGAATGTCTTTTATAGATTATACAGCATTACCGCCCGACCTGTCGGCCGACTGGATAACGTCGGAGTATCCTCCGAAGCCCGGGCTGACCGGGCCCTACATCATGCCGATGCCCGTTCCCATGCCCACCCTCTACAACGGCGAAACGAAAAAACCAAAGCTAAGCATAGTCGAGCTGGTATTGTACAACATCGCGGCGATGCTGGCCGGCGTGGCCACCGGCTACGACGTGAGAATGTCGAACATATCCCCGATACATCCGCGCCTGTACCCACGGACGGGCGAGTGCGACGAGGATCAGCCAAGGTGGTGGTTTCAGGCGGACACCGGATCGAATCGCAACTCCTACCTCGGCGCCGATTACGAGTTCAGCTCGAGCAGCGGCTATCCGCACAACACTTATCACGGACGGGCACACCATTGCAGGTAATCTGGCAGAAAAAGAATATATATATATATTTTTTTCTTTTTTAAAGGAAAGAGGAAGTGATATTATGCAAAGGTAGTTGGTTAGTTTAGCTTACGCATGAAACGACAGCTACTCTATTCACGTAGGTTGACGCAATTATCATTGCAGACCGTTCCTGAGTAACATGGGTGGCATAGCGCCCGGCCTTCCAACCGTGGCGATGCCAGACAAGCCGTTGCGCTTTACAGATTCCCCACAGCATTACACGAGCAGCACGACGGGTTCCAACGCCCCGACGCCGAGCCCGAGAAGGAAGAGCAGCAGCAGCACCAGCAACGAGGATGCGTACTCGCACGACGCGGCCCGCGTCGATCGTATAGAGAGGGTGCCGACGATATACATGGGGAACGTCGCCCCGTTCCCGGATTACGGGCCGCCAATGTACACCGTCGTACCGCCGGAGTATTATCGGCCCCCTGAACCGACGTATTTCATACCTGCGGAGTATCAGTGAGTATTAATAAGATACGTATCGGAATAGTCGCGAAATCGCTGATGGAACTTTAGGTGGCGTACGAATGAACTTGGCCGAATTAGTTTCTTTTAGATTGTAGAGACAGTTTTGGAAACCGACTTGGGGAAATCAAAGTCGCACGACAGAGTAGTACGAGGAGCGCGGTGTCAGATCAATAAGAGACTTCTCGTTGTTTTCAGCGACCGGATGCTCGAGTGCCCCGAGTTCCCGCACGCGTACGACAATCCGAGCAGCATGAACAGCCCGGCCAGGCCGGTGTCCAGGCTTTTGCCTTACACGCATCACCGCACCTCGTCGAACGTCTCCAACGCCAGCACGTCGAGCCAGAGCAACGTCAACCCGACGTTCCGGCTGGAGGACGAGGACGACTACGGCGTGTACTCGCCGATACCGTATTACCAGCGACCTTCGAACGTTATATCCAACCTGGCGACGACGTACGGCGCGAGCATACTCAATCACGAATACGGCTCGCCGTTGTTGACACGCCAGAACTCCCACGACTCCAACTCCAATTCCGGCGAGCGGCCGAGCAACCTGGAGGTGGTGACGCGGCTGCGCTCGAGCCTGAAACGGTCCAGTTACAATCCGTACAACTCGCCGAGCAAGAGCGTGAGCAAAAACAACTCCGGCTCGGGCACACCGACGAATCCGACGCCGCCGGACTCGCTCACGTCCGAGGACTCGAGCTACGTCTCCGCCAAGGACAGTCAGATCTCCATCAGCCGGGTGCGTTTCTCGCCGGTGACGTTCGATCGCGACGGCGTGTCCGCGCGCGACGTCCACAGAGAAACTCTGCTGGACATCCCGGTTCACGGTCAGAGCCAGGATTCCACGGTGCCGTTGCAGGCCAATCGGCGGCTCAATCGAAACAGGAAACCGAGCATCTCGGAGCTTGAGAGGGAATTCTTGTCATAGCACTGGCTTATTTAAAGCCGCGCGGCTCCCTTTCATGTGGAACCAGCTGGACCGAGCGGGTTCGTCGATATTTTATCAATTTATCGATATTTCTAGCGAATGGTAGTCCTAGGATCCGATCTCTTTACGCCTCCGATTATACAATCGCGATTACGTAACCTTATGATCGTCGACCGGAAGAAGAATTTGCAAAACGAATTGTACGTTATCGAAGCACTGCCTCCCGCGGACGATGATAGCAGTTCACTAACAAGTCTGGGAATCAACATTCCATACAACACACAGTCCACGTAAAACGTAGCGTAATACGTGATTGGGCGGATTTTTAATTTGGTAACGTTAATGATATTTGATATACGCGTGTACATGTAGCACGGGCGAAGATTGCAACGCGTCGTGATATATATATATATTCAAATTGCATATTACTCCGAGAATAGATACTTTTCTGTAGAATATAAAATGTATTTTACCGTTTCAACTGTTAACAACAGAGACTTCGATTAAAATAGAATTGATTTTCCTTTTGACGCTGATGCAAAATTCACAGATTGACAGTTAATATAGAATATTGATGCATACGGGAGATACCGTGTATACCAATATTCTCCCAATCAATGATAATTTGTATATAGAATGAGGTAATAACTATTACCATAATATCGTTTAAAATTCTATTGTATATTTTATATGTTGAAGACAATTGCATACTAATTAATCTTTAATCAGGTAATTAAAAATTAATTAACAAAATATATATGTATTAAAGATAATATATTAAATTAAATTAATTTAAAGAGATGAAAAGTTTTAGATCTCGTAGGCGACTTGGAAAATAAAAGTTATCGTCATAGGCTGACGTTTTGTATAGCATGCAACTTTTGTTAGACAAATCCTCTGTTACGACTTTTGAGGTACCGAAAGTAATAATTGCCTCAGTCTATGTAACGATATCGTTGAATAAGCAAATCATCAGTCGAAATTATGCAATTTGACGGTTCTTTGTGGTTTATCGAGACATTCCAGAAGCGCGTTATATGAGCATTTCGAGATAGAGAGAATTTATCAGGATGTGTATGTATGTAATATACAATTCCATTAGTAAGATTACGGAAGGGAACGAAGACGGGCGTTCTTTTCTTCGGCAACTACCGCATTAGCGGCGTAATGGCGTATTCGCTTTCGATATTGAAATCGTATCTCAGCGTAACGAAAGTTGTAAGTTGTTTCTCGCATTTAGTACGAAGTTACGTTCGGTATGTTCCTTGCGTAACGAAACTCTGGTGATATTCGGCTTGGCGCAATAATGAAAACATTCCAAGGAGATTTGCTGGAACGTAAGGAATTGCTCTACGCAGTGCGGAATTAACCACTTCGTCGGACTTTGAATTGATGCGAGCTTAGATGCTCGCGCTTTTCGATACTCGAAAGTCTCCCCGACGTTACTTCTCCCAGAGTTTGTGATAGATGCCAACGGAGTGAACGTCAATTCCGCATTGTTTAAGCTGGTCCAGTTAGGACGAGGATAGGCTTTCTTTGCGTGCTGAACTTTTGTCAGATATTGTGCGTTTAAATAACGCGTATACTTGACGATTTTACTTTTAATTTTCCTACTAGGAGGTACCGGCAGCAAGTGAAAAATTGTATCGATTTTCGTGCGTTTTGTGTAACTTAAACGAGCAATTAATTCTAAATACGCAATGGCAGCTCGAGTATTGTATATTAATAGAGATGCGTTACGGTTGTATTTTTTTTTTAGACGGATCAATCGGTTCGAGCTGAAGAACAATCACTATTTATAATCTAATTTTATGTACTTTACAAGAATACGGACAGCTACAAAGTATTAGTTGTAGTATTATGTACTTAGCCGAACTTTCCCGCGATTACGTATTAATCTTATACAGTATTTCCGATATAATCTCTCTCCTTCTCATCGCAATCAGTGTAACTAGTCATTGTAATTGTATTTCAAGTTGTACCATTGTCATTTTGATAGCGATACGATTCCATTTTCCTTCGTCTCTCGTGATGGTCGTCTAAATTAAGAAATTAGACAGAACTGTCTACATTGTCGATATACTCGCTTTTTTCAACACTCCTGTTTGCGGACTTGTATGGTGTCTCTGTAACTTTAAGAGATTCGTGTGCTGATGAAAAGGAAAATGTTGCTGTGCCGCTGTTAAAATAGTGCCTCTGCTCAATGATACGTTCATCGTCGTTCTGTTGCAATGCACAATTGGAGAGATGTACACGATTAATACATCCACCCCAGGTACTTCCACCCCTCGGTCGCGTAAGTCGACGTAATTCGGAAGTGTATCGATTGATAAGTACGCTTAGTAAAATGCGGAGGACGTGTACAGTAAGCATCTTCGACGTTTAAATGTGAATTATATGTGTCGTAGCGATACATGATGAAACGGTCGCACCTTGCGCAGCTGTCACGCTTCTTTTGTACCTTATGAAAACAGTGCGCCGCTCTACGCGAGCGAACCGCGCGTCTGTAGAAAGTATCTAAAGCGTGAGTCGCGTGCAGATAAATACACAACATGCAGCTGTGCAAAACGCGAGGTGTATTCTTCGGTAGAATCGTTGTGGAACGAAGATTCTTCTAATGAACGTTGTATATATAGCAAAGAAGGAAACGCTGAATGTTCAAGTAGCGACTACTCAATACATTCCTTATACAGCTGACGCGTGTTGTACGACGTCCACGACGCTCCCCCGAGAGATGTAGACAAAGGCGTCGGGTCTGCTTCGTGGATATCTTCGCGCCGCATTGCACCAATAACGAGTATCTCGATGCGGCAATACGGGGTACCGAATCAAGCGTGTCGAGGGGGAGAGCGAGTCTCCGCCACCTTTCTTCGATTGATATCGTTCAGAATCTATATTAATATTAAAAACGCTTGCGTACCTCGTGCTGCGTGCTCTACGTGCCCCGAATGTACATACGAACCGCTGAGTAATGTATTAGAACGCGACGCACGTAATCTTAATCTATTGGCATTACGAGATGATAGGGGAGAAACGCTCGAATTTAGTTTTGAACCTTGTAAACTAATCAAAGTTACTTACGCTATCTTTACGCCGCATTCGAAGCAATCAAAATGTCTTGTTTGTACTGTATCAACCTCACGTAGCGTATAACGAAGTCACGGATTCTTTTATCTTCTTCGTCGTGAAAGCTGCTTCTCGTTTACACTGTTTTCCTAAATGACGATCATCAGTATTGTAGATGTATGTTGTGCGATGTACATACGTGAAATGTGTTAGAAGAAAGAGGATTCTTTTTCTTGGTAGTTTTACCGTGTACGTTTGACTATAGCGAAGAAGAATGAGCAGAAAATCAGTTACCAATGACATTTTTCTGGCAGATAATTTTACAAGGGCAACTGAGAGATACATTTGATGACTCCGAAGTCTTTCTTAGGCAGAAAAACGTGGAGCCGTCGAACATTACGTTTACGCATTTTACAAAAAAGAAAACTTGCAATATTAATTGACTCTTCTCTTTTCATATATGTGATAATTTTATCGAATTATACGGGCAATGGGCGAATTATCTCTTTCTTGCAATACATTTAATGAGTATATCTTTCTACGCTGTGCGAAGGTATTTCTGCGGTGCTAATATCACGTACTTAAATACGTTAAATAAGTGACACATAGAAATTCAAAATGCTTCCAAGGTAATTGAGAGAGAGAGAGAGAGAGAGAGAGAGAGAGAGAGAGAGAGAGAGAGAGAGAGAGAGAGTGTGTGTGTGTGTGTGTGTGTGTGTGTATGTATGCGCGAGCGTGAGAGAGAATGTTTGATGAAGTGTTAGTGAATGCTGATATTTGAGAATAATTGTTCATACGTATATATACACACGATAATAATTATATAATTTTTAATTATACAAAAATATAAAATGTTCGCGGCAGCTATTATTGTGTAATGGCGTATCCGTCGCCGACAGTGCTAGTCTAAGCTATATTTATTTTTTATATATATAACAAACACCTTAGCGTAGAGATTAAGGAGATAAGAATCCGATTTTATACTTTATTAGAGAGTATTTACGGAATATGTTTGACTCGTTGGGCAGAACGTGTATAAGGGACGTGTGTTCAGAATAATTCTATATACATATGTATATATAAAAATTATATATACATATATACATATACATATAAATACATACGTGAGATAAATTACGTTGTATCATATCAAATGCAACTATAAGGTCTCCGATATATATATGTGATGATATATATATGTATACATATATCATTATGTATACATATCAGTCTATAAATATATCTCGCTGTAAAAAAAAACTCAATAAATTTATCATGTATCGTTCGTATGATATACATTAATAACATATACCAATGATAGTAATTTATAATTTTCCTTTAGATATCTTCTTGATATAATGTAACGCTAGTTTATGGGACTTAAAATTATATAAGGGAAATAAATTTCTTCCTTTAAACGATTAATGCTTTCGACGTTAAATATTCGATGTACAATACTGAATATTTTTACATACTTTTATTCCCTTTCTCTCTGCCATTTGTTACATACACGACGCACCCTCTCTTTGATACAAGATAAATTTATGAAATTTACGTAGGGGAAACGAACATACGGATGTGAACCGCAAACGTAATGCGAGATTCTCTTTAACACTTGTTTTTATGTAATATACGATATGCAACTCACGTTTACAATGTAGTCCTCACTAGTTTAGTTAGACCTAACGAGTGGACATCACCGAATCAAGGCACTGAAACAAAAAAAAATACTCATCAGCCTCGTGGAACATATGATACTACAGGATCCCGTTGCTCTCTGAACTGCTGTTTCTGATGTCGCATTTAAAAAGTGTAAATATATATACTTTACGACGTAACGGATTGTATTAAGATTGCATGCCGCTTGCGCGAAATTAGCAAATTGTACAATAACGACCACGACCAAGACGATTAATTGTAAACGAATTGTCTCATCGATGTACACACAGTCTGTGCTGTGGTAGCTCCTCTTTGTACGCTTCTGGCGTGTGTAGAAAGTTTAACGTAATGTATTTCATAAATATGATAAACGATTTATCGGCGCGGGGCTATCACAGTTTGGTATATACATATAAATACGAAATTAAGTTTTTTCCGCCGGTATTCTTTTGTAATACATGAACTGTAAAGAACGTAGGACGCAACTCGTCAAGTCGCAGGCAATTCATTTAAGCATGGAGTAACTCTGTAGTTTCTAAGTATGTTTAAGCTAAGTGCAATGTGTTCCACGTGTATTTAAGTGAGAATAATGAATCGCTTCGGTGCGCGCCTTAAAGTAAACGAGAAACATCGCGAAAACTCAAAGCTTTCGACGGGAAATTCTTCAATGTAACATAATAACTTTCACAGCGGCGATTATCGCGCGAGAGTCGAGGAATACTTACTTTTCATTCGGGAATCGAATTTTTTTATCGATCTCCTGGGCGACGATGTGTAGATTGCCAAGCACGACGAGCGAAGTCGCGCAGGATCGTTTTTATCTACAAGCAGGGAGTGAAATGATATAACAGACGAGAATAAATATATATTAATTTCACGACAAATTCCCGAGAGCTCGATTGTTTAAATGCGGAAAATATATCGTAATAATATATTCTGTCTTCGATTTTTTAATGTGTTGTCTCTACTCCTAACGAACAACTCGAGATTCAGAACAAGTATTTGTATCATGTCTGACCTGCACTAAAAGTTCATGTATTTTTCCAATTACTGTACATTACACTATAAATATTAATTATAAATATTAAAAATTATAAATATTAACTGGAGTATATAAAAATGATAATAATAATAAAGTAGGTTTATTATTTTATTATTTTAGTATATTATTACTATGGTAATGTTTTACGAATTATAAATAATATGTGTTATACTTACTCTTAATTTTTCCTTATGATTATTTTATTAATATTATATTAATAAATCATTTCAAATAACAGCATCAATAGTTTTAGCTCTATGGACGATCATTTTGCGTTTTCCACAAATATTCCTACGAAACTCTTCAACAACTTAGAATTGTTATCCAAACTTCGGCTCAGCCTGCAAAGTAATTAAAAATTAATTTTAAGTATATAATTTAAAATAAGTAATTTTCACACGGGTAGGTTGAGTATCATTTTACAGAAAAATAATGCGATGTTCCCATATCGAAACAATGAAAGGTCTTTAAAACGTCGGGATAATATTTTGTAACCTATTTTACTTATCGTTATTCTCATTTCAGAAAACTAATGTGACGAGTCGTTCGATAAAGATAGAAAACTGTAACAGCCAAATTCCTTGTTTTTATCGCGTTAGGTATACAACAAATGGCTTGACAGTAACTGAATAACGTTCGGAAGCGAAACATGGTCACCTACGATTGCAATTGCAAGGATATTGCAATTACGGAGGGGATATTCGGAGAAATTTATATCGGTGTGTTGTCACTTCACAAAGAGAGCCCGACTTTTTTTGGTCGCGGTAATAATTACTTAAAAGCCGTTCCCAATTACAGAATCCGCGGAGGAAAAGATACGTCGTGACGGTGACGAATATTACGAAGATGCCCAAAGCAATGGACTCCAGTTGACGCCAGTAAAATCGTATACGATGATCAATAAGAATCGCTTGGAGATTGTCGTTATTTCCTGGGGTGCCACGATCGCTTCTGTAAAATGTCCCGATAAGTTCGGGCATGTCGCGGATATCGTGCTCGGTTTCGATGATTTGAAGAGTACGAATTCTTGACGTAATTACATAGATCTCATAAATACATTTAGATCTCGTCGACCTTAATTAATTCTATTCGAGACTAACAGGACTTGTTTCCCAGGCTATACGAATGCCAGGATTAATCCGTTTATAGGATGTATATTGGGCAGATGTGCGAATCGCATAAGAAACGGCAGTATTGTCGTTAAAGGCGAAACGTATCAACTAACGAGAAACGATCTCGGCAAGCATCATTTGCACGGAGGTGTAAGTCGTTTATTGTCTCGCCGATCTAATTCAAGAACGTTTAGTGACACTGAATGTCTCTCCCCGTTCTAGACGAAGGGTTTCGGCCGGCGATTGTGGGAGTCGCATATCGATGGCTGCTCAGTTGTCATGACTTACTTAAGCGCAGACGGTGAAGAGGGATATCCTGGTGCAGTATTGAGCACAGTGAGATTCAGGTTGATGCCTGACAATAAACTGGAAATAGGTATCCGAGCGACAACGACGAACTCTACTATAGTGAACATCTCGCACGGTTCTTTGTTCAACCTCGCTGGACACGTAATTAACGAGCGCTCTGTGCAGTGTCGGCGTAACTGAAGCTGGAACCATCCTGGAAATGCAGAGAATAATAATTTAATTACATTTTCTTACTTCCATTTCTAAACTAGAGAATGGCATGGCTCTAGCTTCAAGGTACCGATAATATAACAGTTCGATTTATTCGGGTGTAAAATGCAGGACGCCGGTAAGAAGGAACTGATGAAGCACAAGATCTCGTTGAACTGCGATCGCTGGACCTTCGCGGATTACACGGACCCGGTACCAACCGGCAGCATCCGAGGAGTCGGAGGAACCGTCATGGATCTGCGTGTACCAAAACTTCTGGAGAGCTGCATAGAGAAGGCATAAAATTGAAGTTCACAGAATTACAGTAGATGAATCGCAATCTAATAACCTGTATAAAAAAAAGACATTGTAAATTTATACAAGCTACAGGTTCCCCCGGGTGAGGGATACGATCATAACTATTGCGTCACGCCGAACTGGCATGGAGGTAATGCATATGTCGCTCGAGCCGTTCATCCGAACAGCGGTCGGTAAGGCTCATAATTTGTATCACTCACAGCACGGATACGATATGAATATCCTGAAATTACAAATAAACGTGTGTAGCGCCTTGGAGATTTACTCGAATCAGCCTGGCGTACAGTTCTATACAGGCGGCCGTCTAGGCAGTATTTCTGAGGTAGTGTGAATGCGACGATAATCGAAATTCATAATCTGCCTTGAAATAATACGAGGAATAACGCTATCTCAGGCTAATAGCGATGTTGTTGTTAAATACGACAACAGCCCGAATCGCGAAGAGGATTATGAGAGAGAAAAGACTGATCAGATGGAAAAAGATGTGACACCTGAACGCGAGTCGCTCGAATTTATTTCAGGGAAGCAAGGTGCTCGCTACGTGAAGCACTGTGCTTTCAGCATTCAACCGCAAAACTATCCAAACGCCATTAATTATGTGAGTAGCTAAGGGAATAAGACGTTGATCATTTATGTTCCTTATTGTATTCGTTAAGTCACAAGTTAATTTCTTTCAGTCACATTTCCCCTGTTCTATTCTACAACCCGGAGAAATCTATTCTCACGACTTAATTTACAAATTCGGTATCCAACTGGCTAATTATATGTGACGGCATTTCTACATTAGAACAACGAGTCTGTCGCGGAAAATGTTCGTCGTGATACTATAATCGTGAAGTATTTACTAAAAACAAATATATCCTTAGACGCACTTTTATTAAATTATCACAAGTGGTCTGGTACTAAAAAAATTATTACAGCTATTATTATTAATAAACATATTAATTTCTAATTAATCTACCGACGCATTACTCGGTTTTTATCACAGGTTTATCTTTCATCAATTTTTTCGCTGCGAAAAATTTTGCGATGCTACCAATCACAGGTCCAAATGAATTGTTGATCGTCACGGAGCGTTGAATCCATTGAGGTAGCACCTTGACTTTATGACAATAACGTTTGTCTAACAACACAACCGTTGAGTAATCATTGATGTGACGGACGGATCGGCCAATGCATTGATTCACTGCTTTCATACAAGAGTTTTCGTAAAAGCTACTTCCGGCGTCCGGTTTCTAGAGAAACGAAAAAGATATTAAAACTCGCATAAAATTAAACTGTACTCTCCAAGCTCTGTGATAAAGGATCGCATTTGAGTATACGTACAACGTGTGCGTTTAAATATTTCATTTTCTCTTGTAACTCGGGTGACTTGATGTTGGGATAGGGCAAGCCAACGACTATAACACATCGGCCCAAATCGTCAGAGAAATTTAAACCTTCGCTTAATTTACCACCTGTAAAATATGCAAACACAGGATTCCTGCAACACTGATACAATTCTAATTTATAATCACCTACTACGCTGAACAGCAACGCTCCATTACACGGAAGTTGTGGATTCTTAACGGAATGTGCATACTGATCTAATACTAAATTGACCTACAGACAATATGTTTAACAATTTAAATTAAATAATAACAGCCACATATTAGTGATTTATCAATAAATGTGTAACAAAAATACCTGCGATGCCAATTTCGGTTCGCGATAGATACGTTTCTTGGCAGAAATTTTGGATATCATACCAGATTTATCTAAATGCTTAAATACCGTATCTTCATAGTTGTAAGATGGAAAGAATACTACTATTCCAGCTGGTACAATGTTGCATAAATTTAATAGCGCTCTACCTAATTCGTCCAGCTGAAACAAAGCATCACTTTGTGAATATCCTGATTAAATCTGTGAAATATCAAGATATCCTATATATATGTAAATAAATGATTTCTACGTGTATGTATATCTCTCTAATCAGAGCAAGTAATCAAAGAGACAACGAAGATTCTCTATTACCAATTTTTTATCTTGTCGATTATGAAAGTTAAATTCAAATTCCACTCCAGTCGGACCGCGCATTACGACGTTGGATATAATATTTTCCTTGGGGATCACATGATCGCATGAAAATGTCATAATTCTGTCTGGTGCTGCACCCGCCATCAAGAACAGTTGATCTATGAACTCGGACATTGGTTCCATCGTGCCACCGGCTAGTACCACAGATCTAGCATCTCGCACTTGGTTTGCGATGAAAAAAAAATTGAAAGAATTCAATAAAATAAACGTGATAAATGTGAAACAGCAGTGTTCCAAATAAGTACCCAATATATTTACCGATATCGCAAAAATGCGCTGCTGGGTTTAATAATAGAAATTTTACAATCCCTTGCCCGACAGTAGTGCCAGGTAAAACGTATATTCTACCGTCTTCGCATCTGCTCTTTAAGCACTCCAAGAAGCTCAAGATTGCCATCAATGGATTGCTCGTCTGGTCTTCGTTGGCACTCGACGTTTCCGCGACGCTAACAGTTTCTTGGGGGGATACGTCGTTGCTTTTAATAGAGTTTAAAAATTCTGTTACACCAGATTTCTTAATCTTTTGTTCATTGATCTTGATGCTATTGCCGTACTGCTCGACAAATCCTCGTAGTTTATGAATGAGTTTCGAAGCTTTAACAAATTCCAATAGTTTGAACACGTTTATCGTGTCCATCTCTGTAAACTCTTCGAACTCTTCTATCTTGTACACTCTGGGTGCCATTGTTTTATCGATTTCGTCGCCGGGACGAGACTTCGCAGTCGCTCCAAAGAGGGTCAGAAGTTTCTTCAAGCAGAAACTCAGCTGGCCTAGATACATCACGCTTTTAGCAGAGAACAAAGACTCAAATCTGCAATCACGTTATTCTCAGTAAGAATTTTATCCAACAGTTTAATAACGACTGAAACAAGTATATCTACTGCAGCAACACCTTTTCTGATATTGCGACAGCTGACTGTAACAGTGGAGCAGATTTCTCCCGGTAATTACAGCACTGTGCATTCCCTCGATGGCATCCAGTAAATTGTGAGCTTCGTCTATTATTAATACATTTCCCTTCAAGTCTATTCCCAAACTGTCTCTGGTGCTCTTGTGAAGAATAGAGTTGTACGGCACCAATATCAATTGCCCATTTCGCAGAGATTTTCTCGAGCCGTAATACGGACAGGTGTTACTTTCCTGTCCTCTCTGCGTTATCTCCTCCACATCTTGAATGCTTGTCAGAACCTCAGCCGTCAGTAGTTTCTGATCGCCCGGTACGAAGGGGCAGCCGCTTGCGACTTTCGATCTCTTCAGGTCCTTTTCCTTCTTAAGAGTGGTCTTTTTTCTTTGCAGCTGAAGACAGGTTTCGTTAATCAGACTGACGTGCTTCAACCTCTTGACACTCTTGTTGATGCAGTAATTTTGCCTGGAACGAGATAACAAAAAACGTTAATAAACAGCAGAGTGGTACATTGAAACAGTAAAAGATACCTCGACGAAAGTGGTACTACGGAAACGTCTTGAGAGTAGGGGGATCTTTTCAATTCATGGACAAACTGCGTCAGCTGCGAGTGCGTCCTGGAGCAGAAGAAGATCTTGGTGTTCTTAAACAACGGCTCGTCCACATCCTCTTCCTCAGAGTTTTCCGGGTCTGACAATCCATCCTCCAAGAGGAGATCCTTCTCAACGTCACAGATATCAGCGCTCGCTTCCTCCGTCTTGTTTGACTCTAGAGCTTTTTTGGCAAGTTGCTGCCTCATCTTTCCAGTCGTTTTCGCTCGCGTGGTCTTTCGTGTCTCAATCATTTTCCTAAGCTTCTCTCTCTCGCCCTCGTACTCGAGCAGGGCATTCAGCTCGGCCTGCAACGGCTGTTTCTCAGCATTGAGCTTCATCTGCTCCGTCTGCACCGTGAACCAATTATCCGATGGCTTCTCGCAGCTCTTTATTCTGTCGTCTATCTCCGCCATCGCCGAAGTTAACTCCTGCTTCCTCCAAATCTCGCGATCGACCAGCCATCTGAGCGCGCCGCAAATGAGAGACAAAGACTTGCCCGTCCCGGTGGGGCTTTCAAAGAGGCCCAGCTTGCCACCTTCCAAACAACCATAGAGCTCGCTCATAAATCGCTTCTGGATCCCGTACGCTGAGAAGGGAAATGGAAATTCTTGTGGGGGCTCCATTCCTGCGTTTCCCCTCGAATCCTGTTGGATTACTGATTCAATTTCTGATTCAATACTGATTACTGATTCTTGTGTACCGTAAACGCATAGTGGTCCTCTAGAACGTGCAGTCTCTACTGCCACTCCCTGAAACATAGAAAATGATTATTATCGATTCTTAATCCTCGCGGCTTTGGATACAGCTTCCAGTTTTAATTTTATACCTTCGTCAGTGCATTCTGTAGTATTGCATTGAGCGTAACTTACACAAATGTATAGTAGAGAATGACAATTTCTTCTCACATCCCATCCTGAGCTGATCTTCAACGAGTTGGAACTGCGCGCGTCTACAAATAAACGCAAGTACAAGTATTACACCGTACACGTACTGTAACGATAATGAGCAAACTTGGAGCAAACATAAAACGTACCTGCAACGCGCCTCTTTCCCGCCTTTCTTCCCACCATGAAGAATCCAAGATGTAAAGCCCGTATCAGACTACGGATTGAGATTGGGATTAGATTGCAATTTGACCAATCACAGTAAAGTTTACTAATCTCAAGTTTAGTAACTTTTACTCTAAGGGTGAAATCACACGGTACGAAAATCCTCTGTGAGTTAACCCTAATTGGGCCCGGTTTCACCAACGCGAGTTAATCTAATCGGTCGGTTAACTTGACAGGGTGCCAACATAAAACTTCTTTATTAACCAAGAAAATAGGTTAATAAAGAAGTTTTATGTTGGCACCCTGCTAAGTTAACCGACCGATTAGATTAAAGCCCGCTGCAGACGATGCTATTTTTCCTGCTGGATTGCTTGCGATTTAGTAAATTACTATCGTTGCACCAGTCAGCACTCAGGATTCCTAGTAGTTTAGTAAATTGCAAGCAATCCAGCAGGAAAAATAGCATCGTCTGCAGCGGGCTTAACTCGCGTTGGTGAAACCGGGCCTTGGTCAATTTTAATCGAATCGCAATCTCAATCCATAGTGTGATACGGGCTTTAGTCTCGAACGAATACCGTTTTTGATCTATGATACAGCTGGTAGATACATTTCACTATCTAAATTTCCAAGAATTTTTCGCGAAAATCGAGGATCCGGAAAACTGGCCAAGTACCAGGAGAACACCCTATGAGAACACACATAAGACACCCTGTATAATAAATTTCCAAGAATTTGTCACTATTTCCAAGAATTTCAATGTTCAAATTACGAAAATCAAGAATTGCGAAACTGGGAAAGTATTAGGAGAACATGATCGGCAAAGAGGTGGCACTATCTAAATTTCCAAGAATTTTTCG